>NW_025334108.1:0-284977 GCF_014858855.1 Bufo gargarizans
GTGTTTCCCAAGGATAATTTTTTACTGGAAATGCAGGGCACAGTGTAATACACTAGAATCTATATAATATAAAGATATTAGCCCTACCCCCAAATAATAATACAATTAGGTGGTCATTTATTATATAGAAATACGTCTATGTTAGGCCTATTTCTGACACAGATTGTGGCGCAAAGGTCCTTAGCACCTCAATCTGCATATTTTTCCCACTCATGCCAGGTCTAAAAAAGGATGGTGTGGCCAGGGAAAGGGATACAGTTATGGCCATACAGTTAATGGATACCACCGCCATACATTGACCGGATAACACATCTGTGACCGGAAAAAAGGGGAATAAGAGGGCACAGTACAGGGAATGACTAGGGAACTGCACAGGGTGTGGTAAGAGGGCACAATGCAGGGTATAAGGGGGCACAGTACGGGGTGAGGGGCACAGTACGGGGTGGGGCGCACAGTCACATGACCCTGTGACATTAGAAGGTCCTTACAGTGAATGCGGTTCATACACCACCATAATGAGAGGCAGAGGAGTGAGACAAGGGTGTGATTATGTGGCTAGAGATAAAAAAAAATATAACTGTCTGCCAGTACAGGCCCCAAAAATTAGGCAATAGCCATTCACCTGACAGCAAAGAATTTTGGATTCTGTGGCTGGAGGTACATTAGACAGTCACAGGAAAAATATGTAACTGTCGGCCAGTACAGGCCCCAAAAATTAGGCATTCACCTGACATAAAAGGCCTTTTATGCCGCTGTATATACATAAGGCAAGGACCATTCTTTGTTCTGGATGGTGGCGGATATGTGTGGGCTGGCATGAAGAAATTCAATTACACGTGGTCATCACAGGTGTTAAATTCCTCCGAGATCCATGCCTCATTCATTTAAAAAATGTGACGTAGTCCACACTGTCGTGAGCTAGGCAAGTGTGCTTATCGGTCACGAACCCCCTGCTGCACTGAACATCCTTTCGGACAGGACACTTGACAAGGGGCAAGCCAAGAGTTCTATGGCAAATTATGCCAGCTCTGGCCACAGGTCAAGCCTGCACACCCAGTAGTCAAGGGGTTCTTCGCTTCTCAGTGCGTCCACATCGGCCGTTAAACCCGATGTAGTCGGACACCTGTTGGTCTAGGCGTTCCCTGAGGCTGGATATGGAGGGCAGCTGCCAATGGGTTGGCTGCAATAATGATCTAATATCCGAAGTGACCAACACATCTTTAAACCGCCCTCTTTTTGCAAGCGCGGTAGGATTCGTACCCGCACCTGTTTCGCTGTGGGTGGAAATTTCTCTGCTAGTGCCAGCTACAGCAGAATGCAGCATCTCTTGCAGCAAGGCCTGGAAATTCTGCATTATGACAGCTCTCTGTGATGCTGGTAACATGTCTGCCATTTTTGTTTCTACCGGGGGTCTAAGTACGTTGCCACCCAGTACAGGTCCTTGACCTTTATGCTTTTTATACTGGGGTCCCTCTTCAAACACTAGAGCATGAAGGCCCCCATTTGCACTAAATTGGAAGCGGTGGAGCACCCTGGCTCCTGCTCATCGCCCAGGAGAATGTCGTCCTCGGTCTCCTCCCCCTATCCACGGACAACACCAGGGAACCCAGAAAAGTTAAAAGCCTGCTCTTCTTGCTCCTCCTCCTCCCCCTCCCCCTCCCCAGCCACCATCCTCCTCTGACTCTTCTTCAGACTCCTGCTGACATGTCTCAGATGGAGTAGCCCCCTCTGGGAATTCATTCAGCATTGCGACTTCCTCATCTTCTAGTTCCTGCTCCTCAACGGCTTAATCAATGACACAACGCAATGCACGCTCCAGAAAAAAGGCGTAAGGTACAATGTCACTGATGGCGTCGTGGCTGCGACTGACCAGTTTGGTGATCTCATCAAATGGCCACAGAAGTCTGCATTCGTCGCGCATGAGCAGCCACTGGCGCGGTGAAAAGAAACCGAGCTCCCCAGAACCTGTCCTGCCGCGGAGTTCGTACAGGTAGTCGTTAATGGCACATTTCTGCTGGAGCAGCATATCAAGCATATACAAGGTGGAGTTCCAGCACGTCGGGCAGCCACAAATCAGACATCTGACAGGCAAGTTGTGTCGCTGCTGAAAATTTTTTAAAGGCCTCCGAGTCAACCAATTTATCTGGCAGTAGTTCCAACAAGCCAGCGGTCAGCTGTTGGGCAAGAGGATTATCCGGTGACATTATTTTTTATGCTCGAACATTTGGGCCACGGAAGCCTGCCTTGTGCCAGATGAATGCGACAACAGCACGGTGGAAGGATGAGTGAAGTACAAATGGGAGGAGTAGGAGAAGGAGAAGAAGCAGGTCGTGGAGCTCTGGGAGTGTGGTTTTGTGGGTTCTGACAGTATTCCTCCCACTGGGCTCTGTGATGGGAGGCCAGGTGCCTTCTGAGTGTTGGGCTTACTGCGACTTATGCATTGACAGCACAGGCTGCAGAAGGCAACACTACTGTCAGCAGCTGACACGTTAAAAAAAGCCCACACTGCGGAGCCATGTGCCGGCGTCCTGGGAGCGCAAAATGTGACCATGCATGGTGGAGGGCTCGCTTCAGATACATTTCCAGTCTACTTTTAGCCTCCGGACGTTTCTACCTCCTCTTCCTCATCCGATGCCAAGAATGGCTGCGCATTGGTAAGGTCTGGGAATGGATGGGAAAATAATTCCTCTGACTCGAGCGGAGGGGCTATGGTGGTGGTGGTGTCTTTGGGGGTGCACACAGCAGAGAGTGAGGAGGGTGCAGATACAGAGGATGAGGAGGGTGCAGAAGTGGAAGGCTGAGTGAGCCACTCAACCAACTCTGGTGCGTCCTTTGACATAATTGCACGTACCTTCTCCAACTTCGCACTTAGGCTCCAGCCTGGTGCACCTGCCTGACCCCTACCACCCCTGCAGAATGGCCTGCCTCTTCCTCTGCCTGTCATTTTGAAAATTACCCTGTGCCAAAGTCCCTAGAGAAGAGCAGTATTTGTGGAAGCTGATATATGGCAGGCCTCAATCAGTTGTTAGTTGAAGCAGGTATATCAAAACCCGCAATCTGTATTTTGTGGAAGCAGGTATATGGAAAACCTCTATCATTATTTTGTGGAAGCTGATATATGGCAGGCCTCAATCATTTGTTAGTTGAAGCAGGTATATCACCCTCAAACAGTAATTTTGTAGATGCAGGTATATGGAAAACCTCTATCACTATTTTGTGGAAGCTGATATATGGAAGGCCTCAATCAGTTGTTATTTGAATCTGGTATATCAACCTCAAGCAGTAATTTTGTAGATTCAGGTATATGGAAAACCTCTATCACTATTTTGTGGAAGCTGATATATGGCAGGCCTCAATCAGTTGTTAGTTGAAGCACGTATATAACCCTCAAGCAGTAATTTTGTGGACGCAAGTATAAGGAAAACCTCTATCACTATTTTGTGGAAGCTGATATATGGCAGGCCTCAATCAGTTGTTAGTTGAAGCTGGTATTTCACCCTCAAGCAGTAATTTTGTGGACGCAGGTATATGGAAAACCTCTATCACTATTTTGTAGAAGCTGATATATGGCAGGCCTTAATCAGTTGTTATTTGAAGCTGGTATATCACTCTCAAGCAGTAATTTTGTGGACGCAGGTATATGGAAAACCTCTATCACTATTTTGTGGAAGCTGATATATGGCAGGCCTCAATCAGTTGTTAGTTGAAGCTGGTATATCACCCTCAAGAAGTAATTTTGTAGACACAGGAAAATAGAAAATCTCAATCACTATTTTGTGGAAGCATAAAAATGCACTATAATATACTTTCTATGCTAGAAAGTACAGTACAGACCAAAAGTTTGGACACACCTTCTCATTCAAAGAGTTTTCTTTATTTTCATGACTATGAAAATTGTAGATTAACACTGAAGGCATCAAAACTATGAATTAACATGTGGAATTATATACTTATACTCAAAAAAGTATGAAACAACTGAAAATATGTCATATTCTAGGTTCTTCAAAGTAGCCACCTTTTGCTTTGATTACTGCTTTGCACACTCTTGGCATTCTCTTGTTGAGCTTCAAGAGGTAGTCACTTAAAATGGTGTGCCCTGTCAGGTTTAATAAGTGTGATTTCTTGCCTTATAAATGGGGTTGGGACCATCAGTTGCGTTGTGGAGAAGTCAGCTGTTAGAATTTGTATTATGGCAAGAAAAAAGCAGCTAAGTAAAGAAAAACGAGTGGCCATCATTACTTTAAGAAATGAAGGTCAGTCAGTCCAAAAAATTGGGAAAACTTTGGAAGTGTCCCCAAGTGCAGTCACAAAAACCATCAAGCGCTACAAAGAAACTGGCTCACATGCGGACCGCCCCAGGAAAGGAAGACCAAGAGTCACCTCTGCAGCGGAGGATAAGTTCATCCGAGTCACCAGCCTCGCAGCAGGTTAACAGCAGCTCAGATTAGAGACCAGGTCAATGCCACACAGAGTTCTAGCAGCAGACACATCTCTAGAACAACTGTTAAGAGGAGACTGTGTGAATCAGGCCTTCATGGTAGAACATCTGCTAGGAAACCACTGCTAAGGACAGGCAACAAGCAGAAGAGACTTGTTTGGGCTAAAGAACACAAGGAATGGACATTAGACCAGTGGAAATCTGTGCTTTGGTCTGATGAGTCAAAATTTGAGATCTTTGGTTCCAACGACCGTGTCTTTGTGCGACGCAGAAAAGGTGAACGGATGGACTCTACATGCCTGGTTCCCACCTTGAAGCATGGAGGAGGAGGTGTGATGGTGTGGGGGTGCTTTGCTTGTGACACTGTTGGGGATTTATTCAAAATTGAAGGCATACTGAACCAGCATGGCTACCACAGCATCTTGCAGCGGCATGCTATTCCATCTCGTTTGCGTTTAGTTGGACCATCATTTATTTTTCAACAGGACAATGACCCCAAACACACCTCCAGGCTATGTAAGGGCTATTTGACCATGAAAGAGAGTGATGGGGTGCTGCGCCAGATGACCTGGCCTCCACAGTCACCGGACCTGAACCCAATCGAGATGGTTTGGGGTGAGCTGGACCGCAGAGTGAAGGCAAAAGGGCCAACAAGTGCTAAGCATCTCTGGGAACTCCTTCAAGACTGTTGGAAGACCATTTCAGGTGACTACCTCTTGAAGCTCATCAAGAGTGTGCAAAGCAGTAATCAAAGCAAAAGGTGGCTACTTTGAAGAACCTAGAATATGACATATTTTCAGTTGTTTCATACTTTTTTGATACGTATATAATTCCACATGTGTTAATTCATAGTTTTGATGCCTTCAGTGTGAATCTACAATTTTCATAGTCATGAAAATAAAGAAAACTTTTTGAATGAGAAGGTGTGTCCAAACTTTTGGTCTGTACTGTATATTAAAAGTATATCACACCCTTCTGTGTATCACACTTATTGATAGCACAATGTTACCATTCCTTAAAAGGACTTTTGTGGCTCTATTAGCTAGCTTTTGGTGTCTGTAAGTTCTTAACAGCCTGTCCCTGCTCCAAAATGAAACCTCTCCCTACACTGGCAAAACACATAATTTAAAATGGCTGCCAGATCGGGTTCTGTTATAGGGTTGGGGGTGTGTCCATGTGCTGAAACATCTCAATTGGCTGTTCTGTCCCATCTGATGGATGTGTCATGCAGAGGAACAAGTACAAAGTTCTGGAATGGCCATCTCAGTCCCCAGACCTGAATATAATTGAAAATCTGTGGTGTGACTTAGAGAGCTGACCATGCTTGGAAGCCATCAAACCTGAATGAACTAAAGATGTTTTGTAAAGAGGAATGCTCAGAAATACCTTCAACCAGAATCCAGACTCTCATTGGAACCTACAGGAAGCGTTTAGAGGCTGTCATTTCTGCAAAAGGAGGATATACTAAATATTGATTTAATTTCTTTTTTGTGGTGCCCAAATTTATGCACCTGCCTAATTTTGTTTAAACAATTATAGCACACTTTCTGTAAATCCAATAAACTTCATTTCACTTCTCAAATATCACTGTGTGTGTCTCCTATATGATATATTTAACTGAAATTTTTAATTGTAACAACCAACGATTTATACAGGAAAATCATGACGATTAACAAGGTTGCCCAAACTTTCGCATCCCACTGTATTTTCTGCCACTGTCCCTAGCGCCTCCTGACGTCTCTCCCTGCACTAAGTACACTGGAAAATGGCTGAATCCAAGATGGCTGAGGCTATTTATAGGGCTGTGACATCACAGGGCTGGCTGGTGATTGGCTGCATGCATGGCATTGTGGGTGATCCCTTGTTCCCAGAGTTCCTTGCTCCATGTCCTAACACGTGCAGGAAAAAATGTGATTTGTTACCACGAAGCGTGAGGAAATTCAGATTCGGTGTGAATCAAATTTTTCCTGAAATTCGGATCAAATTCCACTTCATCAACTTCAATTCGCTCATCTCTAATAATAATCTTTATTTATGTAGCGCCAACATATTCCACAGCGCTTTACAGTTCAGGGGTTCATGTACCGTACAAACATAAATAACAGCAACAAACAAGTCAGTAATAAAAAGAGGAATGAGGGCTCTGCTTGCAAGAGCTTACAATCTATGAAGAGATAGGGGGGACAAAAAAGGAGTGCTTGTTTTGTACAATGGTCCAGCCATATTGGGAAAATAGGGAAGCGGATATAAAGCTGCATGAGCCAGTCACCAGAGGATATATGAAGTGCTTGTGGGTGCAGTGGAGAGTTTGGTGGAGGATCAAGTTCAGAAAATAATGATAAATTGGCTCTATATGGAAAAGAGTTAGATCAGAGGATGGGAGGTCAACCTAAAGAGATGTGTTTTTAGGGAACGTCTAAACCTGTGTATATTGTGATTTAACCTAATTTCTTGGGGTAGGGTGTTCCAGAGAACTAGTGCAGGTTCAGATTAAAGTGGAAGTCAGTCGTAAGTCATTGGCTGAACGGAGAGCACGGATAGGGTGGTAGACAGACATGAGGGAAGAGATGTAGAGGGGTGCACCACTGTGGATAGCTTTGTGGGTGAGGACAAGCAGTTTAAATTGGATTCTATACTGTACGGGCAGCCAGTGCAATCATTGGCACAGGACGGAGGCATTGAAGAAATGGTTAGACAGATAGGTGACCCTAGCTGCCGCATTAAAGGGGTTGTCCAGGTTCAGAGCTGAACCCGGACATACCCTTATTTTCACCCAGGCAGCACCCCTGATGTTGGCATCGGAGCATCTCATGCTCCGATGCACTCCCTTGCCCTGCGCTGGATCGTGCAGGGCAACGTTTCTTCTGTTTGCAATAACACACTGTCGGGCGAAAGCTTCCGCCCGGCAGTGTGTTCGGTGACATCACCGGATCTGATGGGCGTGCTTTAGCACTGCCCTAGCCATTTTACTGGCTAGGGCAGCGCTAAAGCCCGCCCATCCGTGCTGGTGACGTAACTGGGCTTCCTGGCAGCCCCATGGAGAGCCCGGTATGTCACCAGAACTCTTAAAAATGCCTTTGCCCTGCGCGATTTAGGTACAGTATGGAGGTACAGTATGTTCGGGTTCAGCTCTGAACCCGGACAACCCCTTTAAGGATTAATGGCAGAGGGGAGGGTCTGGTGAAAGATCTGCACCTGTTCTGTGTTTAGAGCTGCGCCTGGTTTGGGCTCACAATCATTGATGGAAATCACTGCCCAAAACACTGACGTGTGAATGGGGCATTAGCCTGTAGAAATCATCTGCTTAGTAGCCAGGAAAAAAAGTAATCAATCTCTTAGACTTTGATAGGACCCCTGGGATCCTCCTGTTCAACAGTGCCTCCCAAGGGTCCTTCCAGAGGGTATGACCAAATTAATGAGAAAATAGACCCCAAATCCAAATTCTTTTCACCCAGGGACAAGCTTACCAAATATTCCCCAATAACCACAAATTAGGCTGTCAAATCGCAAGACAGGTTCTCTCCCCAACTGACGTAGCTAGTTTATGGAAGGTTAAGACTGCCACCAGCCCAATCACACAGGGACACCGCCGGGCCTTCTCAAACGCCTCGCCCTTCTATCAGGGTGTCCTCTCTACATGGCAGACTCTGTCGACCCAACTTGATCTCCAATCACAACCTTCGCCTCTCATGCCGATTAAACTCCGCCCTTACTACCTGCTGAGTGAATACTCTGATACATACAACATGTGGACGAGACTTGGAAACTGCACTACTGGTGACATACTGAAAAACAGATTAGTCCCACAGGAAGGTGATCTTCTGGCGTCACTCAAGTTGGACAACTGGTCCACACTGCACTATGCTCACTTTAGTTTTTTCTGCAGACAATATTTGGACCTGACACACCTTAATTATCTCCCCTCCTGGTATGATGTCCTTTTGTCATCCGGCTCCCCAGCGAAGAAAGTACTTTCCTTAATATATAACAAAATCCTAGCGGCTAACTCTAGGAATATACCCCATTTCATTTCTCAGTGGGAAAAGGACATGGGAGTCCCACTGGTGGCAACAGACATTGAGGAGATTCTCCGACATTCCCACAGCTATTCTAGATGTGTCCGAATCCAGGAGAATTCTTACAAACTAGTAACCCAATGGTATCGAGCTCCCACTATCCTGCACAAAATGGACCCCACCTCCTCCCCATGTTGCTGGAGATGCTATAGAGATTTGGGCACGAATTACCACGTGTGGTGGACTTGCTCAGAGATCACCGAGTTCTAGGGAACAGTGTCAAAGGAAATACAATCTATATGCTCTATAGGCACTCCATTAACCTCCAAGATAGTACTCCTGAATCTGCCGACTAGGAATTACCCTCTTTCCAAATTCTCACTAGTTTCACACCTAGTGGCAGCGGCAATAATCCTTGTCCCACGTCACTGGCTCTCGACAGATGCGCCGACTAGAGGGGAGTGGATAGAAAGGCTAAGAGAGATCTGCAGATTTGAAGAAATATCTAGCTGGGAAACTCTCTCACGATAAGTACCTTAAACAATGGGCTCCTTGGTTTACGTGGTGTGTTTCCAATGGGCTGACTCCCGTACCTTAAATTTCCTTGTCTCCTTAGCACTCTCACCTAGACTTAGATCTCTTCCACTGCTACGGTATGGGGACATTAATAGCCGATGGCTCCTTTACACTGATAAACCGGCCATAGCTTTATTTGTCTCAGCAACATTTCACACCTAACTTCACCCTGCCAGACGTAGTAATAATGATGTGCACACCTTCCTGTGATCCAGGTTATGTATGTTTGTTTGTCTGTCTTCCTTTTATGGTTATTATTGCCTTTCATGATTTTGTTAGGTAGATGTTGTATAGGGAAGAAACAACGTCTATGCAGATGATGTAAACAGATGTAATACATTGTATACCAACTTGAGCGTTGACCCTGTATAACTTTGCCTTGATGAATAAATAAAGATTTGAAAGAAAGAAAGAAGCTTACCAAATATTTAACATATCATGAAATGACTCACAGCCCCTAAAACAGGTAGCAGAGTAGCCTGGTACCACATGCACTATGCAAGATGGGACTGAATACCAGCAAACTAACACCTTGAATAACATTTCAAGCCTCAATGTATTTTGGGCACTCTTACATGGATTTCCAGATTTGCTTCCACTGCTCATTGGAAAGGTTAGCGCAAATCCAATACCGATTTAGAGATATTGGACAACTGGGTTCAATAAGAAGCATGCACCAGGTTGAGTACATTTGCATAATAAGACATAATAATAGCTTTTGGGTACTGCAGGCAATATGTTTCGAACAAAGGCAATATTAGAGGATCAGTTGTGTTCTCAAGGAGGGTAGAAATGAAATTTTTGAGTGGAAGGCAAAATAGGGTGGCAAAAGAGAAAATACCCTTGAGGGAAAGTAGGTGGTAGACCTTAGAGAGCCCTTTATTTGTCCAGAGTCTGAACGACCCAGGGGAATTATTACTTGCCGAAAACAAGGGATTTTAGGTGGCAATAAACGTAAATAGTTGAGCAAGTGTTTTACAGAAGGCCAGTGCTTAATGATAGGATCAGTAATAACAGATCAGGAGGTAGAAGAAGACCAGAGGCCTTGAGCGAGAGGTAGACAGGAGCATCCTCAGATGAATAAAGAAGGGCCAACTGTGCTATCTGGGCAGCCTGATAATGTTTTAAAAAATGAGGCACTCCGAGAGGCCGCCCTTGAGTCTATATCTGTATAAGGTGGAGCGTGCTACGTTAGGGGTTGAGTCTTTGCAAAAAAAAAATCGGAGACATCAGTTACAGTACAGGGAGTACAGAATTATTAGGCAAATGAGTATTTTGACCACATCATCCTCTTTATGCATGTTGTCTTACTACAAGATGTATAGGCTTGAAAGCCTACTACCAATTAAGCATATTAGGTGATGTGCATCTCTGTAATGAGAAGGGGTGTGGTCTAATGACATCAACACCCTATATCAGGTGTGCATAATTATTAGGCAACTTCCTTTCCTTTGGCAAAATGGGTCAAAAGAAGGACTTGACAGGCTCAGAAAAGTCAAAAATAGTGAGATATCTTGCAGAGGGATGCAGCACTCTTAAAATTGCAAAGCTTCTGAAGCGTGATCATCGAACAATCAAGCGTTTCATTCAAAATAGTCAACAGGGTCGCAAGAAGCGTGTGGAAAAACCAAGGCGCAAAATAACTGCCCATGAACTGAGAAAAGTCAAGCGTGCAGCTGCCAAGATGCCACTTGCCACCAGTTTGGCCATATTTCAGAGCTGCAACATCACTGGAGTGCCCAAAAGCACAAGGTGTGCAATACTCAGAGACATGGCCAAGGTAAGAAAGGCTGAAAGACGACCACCACTGAACAAGACACACAAGCTGAAACGTCAAGACTGGGCCAAGAAATATCTCAAGACTGATTTTTCTAAGGTTTTATGGACTGATGAAATGAGAGTGAGTCTTGATGGGCCAGATGGATGGGCCCGTGGCTGGATTGGTAAAGGGCAGAGAGCTCCAGTCCGACTCAGACGCCAGCAAGGTGGAGGTGAAGTACTGGTTTGGGCTGGTATCATCAAAGATGAGCTTGTGGGGCCTTTTCGGGTTGAGGATGGAGTCAAGCTCAACTCCCAGTCCTACTGCCAGTTTCTGGAAGACACCTTCTTCAAGCAGTGGTACAGGAAGAAGTCTGCATCCTTCAAGAAAAACATGATTTTCATGCAGGACAATGCTCCATCACACGCGTCCAAGTACTCCACAGCGTGGCTGGCAAGAAAGGGTATAAAAGAAGAAAATCTAATGACATGGCCTCCTTGTTCACCTGATCTGAACCCCATTGAGAACCTGTGGTCCATCATCAAATGTGAGATTTACAAGGAGGGAAAACAGTACACCTCTCTGAACAGTGTCTGGGAGGCTGTGGTTGCTGCTGCACGCAATGTTGATGGTGAACAGATCAAAACACTGACAGAATCCATGGATGGCAGGCTTTTGAGTGTCCTTGCAAAGAAAGGTGGCTATATTGGTCACTGATTTGTTTTTGTTTTGTTTTTGAATGTCAGAAATGTATATTTGTGAATGTTGAGATGTTATATTGGTTTCACTGGTAAAAATAAATAATTGAAATGGGTATATATTTGTTTTTTGTTAAGTTGCCTAATAATTATGCACAGTAATAGTCACCTGCACACACAGATATCCCCCTAAAATAGCTAAAACTAAAAACAAACTAAAAACTACTTCCAAAAATATTCAGCTTTGATATTAATGAGTTTTTTGGGTTCATTGAGAACATGGTTGTTGTTCAATAATAACATTAATCCTCAAAAATACAACTTGCCTAATAATTCTGCACTCCCTGTATATGATTTTTAGAATATGATATGGAAACGCAACTGGAAGAGCTCTAAAAAGATACAGGAATTTTAGCAAAAAATATATTTTAAGAGAATTAACTCTCCTGATTCAGGAGATATTGTAGCAGCTCCAAACTGCTCCAAGTTTAGGCTAACACCCATATAGTCCAAATATCCTGATAACCACTGGAGCAAAGTTGTGAGACAAATGAAGATATGAGCAACAAATTTAAGGCCTTGGATTTGGCATTTTTAATTGGCAGGCCTGAGACTGCCCTAAACTTGGAAGACAACAGGTTGTCGTCTGCAAACACATACACTTCATGATGTACTAATGCAAGCTCAGCTCCTTTGACATCAAGGTTGCTATGTATTCAAAGCCTTAGGAGATAATGGCCATCCTTGTTGTGTTCCCCCACCGGAAAGGAAAAAAATAACTCAGGCTGAAAGTCCTTATAGCAAACAAACACCTGAAGGTTAGCATACAACACACAAAGCCAAGTACAGAACTCAGTGGGAAAACCCCAAGGGATCAACATTAAGAATAAAAAAGGCCAAGTCAGAGTATCAAAAGTCTTATCTATATCTAACAAGAGCAGCATGGCAGAGATATCTGTAGTATTGCACGCATGAATAAGGTGGCCATATGCCTAAAGGTGTCTGGGGCTGGGGCCTGGATATGAAAGCCACTTGGTCCTTGTACACTAACGAAGGCAGAGAAGTATTGAAAGATGCTGCTAATATCTTAGTCAGTACTTTCATATAAATGTTTATAAGAGAGACGGGGGGTAATTGTCAAGAGGGTCCTGCTCGGTTTTGGGGAGGCTTGTCCAGGATTTTGCTATTGATGGTCTATGCTTAGGATAGGTCAACAGTACTTTTATCTCAGAAAACCCCTGTAATAGACATTGGATTATTATCTTGATTTTTCAGTTTTGGCATTTTGGTGGTATGCAACTGGTGAACGTATTATTAAAGGAACCTTAAGGTTAAAAAATAAAAACTTACATTTACTGGGGAATGAAAAGAACACTTCCACGGCTACCTCCATTTTATCTTTTTAGTCGCAGATCCACTCATTCTCGAGCTTCTACTAGATGGCCAACCCACTTATCAGACTATCTGATACACGCTGTGCATTGGCAGCACTTGCTAAAGATTCCAGTGAGAGGGTTTACACATTTCTTCATCACAATCGCTGGAATGCTGCCATTTTTATTTTTCTTAAGAAGCAGTTAAATATATACAGTCGTGGCCAAAAGTTTTGAGAATTACATAAATATTGAAAATTGGAAAAGTTGCTGCTTAAGTTTTTATAATAGCAATTTGCATATACTCCAGAATGTTATGAAGAGTGATCAGATGAATTGCATAGTCCTTCTTTGCCATGAAAATTTACTTAATCCCAAAAAAACCTTTCCACTGCATTTCATTGCTGTCATTAAAGGACCTGCTGAGATCATTTCAGTAATCGTCTTGTTAACTCAAGTGAGAATGTTGACGAGCACAAGGCTGGAGATCATTATGTCAGGCTGATTGGGTTAAAATGGCAGACTTGACCTGTTAAAAGGAGGGTGATGGTTGAAATCATTGTTCTTCTTCGATTGTTAACCATGGTGACCTGCAAAGAAACGCGTGCAACCATCATTGCGTTGCATCAAAATGGCTTTACAGGCAAGGATATTGTGGCTACTAAGATTGCACCTCAATCCACAATTTATAGGATCATCAAGAACTTCAAGGAAAGAGGTTCAATTCTTGTTAAGAAGGCTTCAGGGCGTCCAAGAAAGTCCAGCAAGCGCCAGGATCGTCTCCTAAAGAGGATTCAGCTGTGGGATCGGAGTGCCACCAGTGCAGAGCTTGCTCAGGAATGGCAGCAGGCAGGTGTGAGCGCATCTGCACACACAGTCAGGCGAAGACTTTTGGAAGATGGCCTGGTGTCAAGAAGGGCAGCAAAGAAGCCACTTTTCTCCAAAAAAAACATCAGGGACAGATTGATCTTCTGCAGAAAATATGGTGAATGGGCTGCTGAGGACCGGGGCAAAGTCATATTCTCCGATGAAGCCTCTTTCCGATTGTTTGGGGCATCAGGAAAAGAAAACGTGAGCGCTACCATCAGTCCTGTGTCATGCCAACAGTAAAGCATCCTGAGACCATTCATGTGTGGGGTTGCTTCTCATCCAAGGGAGTGGGCTCACTCACAATTTTGCCCAAAAACACAGCCATGAATAAAGAATGGTACCAAAACATCCTCCAACAGCACCTTCTTCCAACAATCCAACAACAGTTTGGTGAAGACTGAAGAACAATGCATTTTCCAGCACGATGGAGCACCGTGTCATAAGGCAAAAGTGATAACTAAGTGGCTCGGGGACCAAAATGTTGATATTTTGGGTCCATGGCCTGGAAACTCCCCAGATCTTAATCCCATTGAGAACTTGTGGTCAATCCTCAAGAGGCGGGTGGACAAACTCCAAGAAGTGATTATGAAAGAATGGGTTGCTATCAGTCAGTATAACAAAATAATAGCAAAGACAGGTGCACTCTGCGGTCTTACTAAACCCTCAAACTGATTTTAAAATTGAGAGATTAGCCAACATGTCCTACGTAGGACATGTCTGAGCCCGGGCACCACGCCAAGGTTTCTCAAGTAGCCCGGGACCTAACACTCTCCTACCTGAGCCGTATGGGCAATACCAGGAGCCAGTGGGCAAATTACAAGAGCATGAGGCTGACTCACAAACAACTCACCAGTTACCTTCAGCATGTAACCATGCTTGCAATGGGAGGAGGGAGGAGTCTGCGAGTCCCACTCAAGACTGGCTTATATGGCCCGGGCCTCACAGGTGCACCTAAATGTGGCCTGTAGATGGAAAACAGGCACATTTAAATTGGAGTTTATACGCCTCCAGGAATCTCTATATATACAAACTGAAAAGAATGGCGTGGTATTAGCAGGAGGTGCTCAAACCCACATGCAGTCGTGCATCTATATAAGGGAGCAAATCCTGCTGGGGATCGTCATTAGCAACGGGCCACAAGTGCAGGATTTGCTCCCCTATATATATGCACGACCACATGAGGGTTTGAGCACCTCCTGCTAATACCATGCCATTCTTTCAGTTTGTATATATAGAGATTCCTGGAGGTGTATAAACTCCAATTTAAATGTGCCTGTTTTCCATCTACAGGCCACATTTAGGTGCACCTGTGAGGCCTGGGCTATATCAGTCAGTCTTGAGTGGGACTCGCAGACTCCTCCCTCCTCCCATTGCAAGCATGGTTACATGCTGGAGATAACTGGTGAGTTGTTTGTGAGTCGGCCTCATGCTCTTGTAATTTGCCCACTGGCTCCTGGTATTGCCCATACGGCTCAGGTAGGAGAGTGTTAGGTCCCGGGATACTTGAGAAACCTTGGCGTGGTGCCCGGGCTCAGACATGTCCTACACCGTAGGACATGTTGGCTAATCTCTCAATTTTTAAATCAGTTTGAGGGTTTAGTAAGACGGCAGAATGCACCTGTCTTTGCTATTATTTTGTTATATTGTTATATTGATTATCACATCCACATAATTGCTATCTTGTGTAGGAGGTCTATTGTGGTACTTGTGGTTCGCTGCGGGCATCCTCCACCGTATGCATTTTTGCGGGGGATCGTCATTAGCAACGGGCCACAAGTGCAGGATTTGCTCCCCTATATATATATATATGCACGACTGCAAGTGGGTTTGAGCACCTCCTGCTAATACCACGCCATTCTTTTCAGTTGCTATCAGTCAGGAATTGGCCCAGAAGTTGATTGAGAGCATGCCCAGTCGAATTGCAGAGGTCCTGAAAAAGAAAGGCCAACACTGCAAATACTGACTCTTTGCATAAATGTCATGTAATTGTCGATAAAAGCCTTTGAGGCCTCATGCACACGACCGTTGTGTGCATCCGTGGCCGTTGTGCCGTTTTCTGTTTTTTTTCGCGGACCCATTGACTTTCAATGGGTCCGTGGAAAAATCGGAAAATGCACCGTTTTGCAGCCGAGGCCGTGATCCGTGTATCCTGTCCATCAAAAAAATATGACCTGTCCTATTTTTTTGACGGACAACGGTTCACGGACCCATTCAAGTCAATGGGTCCGTGAAAGAACACGGATGCACACAAGATTGGCATCCATGTCCGTGATCCGTGGCCGTAGGTTGCTTTCATACAGACGGATCCGAAGATCCGTCTGCATAAAAGCTTTTTCTGATCTAAGTTTTCACTTCGTGAAAACTCATTTCCGACAGTATATTCTAACACAGAAGCGTTCCCATGGTGATGGGGACGCTTCTAGTTAGAATACACTGCAAACTTTGTACAAGACTGCCCCCTGCTGCCTGGCACCACCCGATCTCTTACAGGGGGATATGATAGCACAATTAACCCCTTCAGGTGCGGCACCTAAAGGGGTTAATTGTACTATCATATTCCCCTGTAAGAGATCAGGGCTGCCAGGCAGCAGGGGGCAGACCCCCCCCTCCCCAGTTTGAATATCGTTGGTGGCACAGTGTGCGCCCACCATCGCCCCCCCCTCCCTCCCTCTATTGTAATAAATCGTTGGTGGCACAGTGTGCGCCCACCATCGCCCCCCCCTTCCCTCCCTCTATTGTAATAAATCGTTGGTGGCACAGTGTGCGCCCACCATCGCCCCCCCCTTTCTCCCTCTATAGTTAAAAATCGTTGGTGGCACAGTGTGCGCCCACCATCGCCCCCCTCCCTCCCTCTATTGTAATAAATCGTTGGTGGCACAGTGTGCGCCCACCATCGGCCCCCCCCTCTCTCTATAGTAGTAACAACCATTGGTGGCAGTGTGCGGCCTCCCATTTCCCCCCCCCCCCATCATTGGTGGCAGCGGAGTTCCGATCGGAGTCCTAGTTTAATAGCTGGGGCTCCGATCGGTAACCATGGCAACCAGGAAGCTACTGCAGCCCTGGTTGCCATGGTTACTTAGCAATAGTACAACAGTAGAAGATTCATACTTACCTGCTTGCTGCTGCGATGTCTGTGACCGGCCGGGAGCTCCTCCTACTGGTAAGTGACAGTTCTTTAGCAATGCGCCGCACAGACCTTTCACTTACCAGTAGGTGGAGCTCCCGGCCGGTCACAGACATCGCAGCAGCAAGCAGGTAAGTATGAATCTTCTACTGTTGTACTATTGCTAAGTAACCATGGCAACCAGGGATGCAGTAGCTTCCTGGTTGCCATGGTTACCGATCGGAGCCCCAGCGATTAAACTGGGACTCCGATCGGAACTCCGCTGCCACCAATGATGGGAGGCCGCACACTGCCACCAATGTTGTTACTGCTATAGAGGGGGGGCGATGGTGGGCGCACACTGTGCCACCAACGATTTATTAAAATAGAGGGAGGGAGGGGGGGGCGATGGTGGGCGCACACTGTGCCACCAACGATTTATTACAATCGAGGGAGGGAGGGGGGCGATGGTGGGCGCACACTGTGCCACCAACGATTTATTACAATAGAGGGAGGGAGGGGGGGCGATGGTGGACGCACACTGTGCCACCAACGATTTATTACAATGGAGGGAGGGGGGGCGATGTGGGGCGCACACTGTGCCACCAATGATTTATAACAATAGAGGGAGGAAGGGGGGGGCCCGATGGTGGGCGCACACTGTGCCACCAACGATATTCAAACTGGGGAGGGGGGGGTCTGCCCCCTGCTGCCTGGCAGCCCTGATCTCTTACAGGGGGATATGATAGTACAATTAACCCCTTCAGGTGCGGCACCTGAGGAGTTAATTGTGCTGATCACGGCCCCCTGTAAGAGATCGGGTGCTGCCAGGCAGCAGGGGGCAGTCATGTACACAGTTTTTCAGTATATTCTAACCTGAAGCGTCCCCATCACCATGGGAACGCCTCTGTGTTAGAATATACTGTCGGAAATGAGTTTCACCATGTAGCTCATATCCGACAGTATATTCTAACGTAGAGGCGTTCCCATGGTGATGGGGACGCTTCAAGTTATGTTCGGGTGTCCGCCTGGCCGTGCGGAGGCAAGCGGATCCGTCCAGACTTATAATGTAAGTCAATGTGGACGGATCCGTTTGAAGATGACACACTGTGGCTCAATTTTCAAACGGATCCGTCCCCCATTGACTTTCAATATAAAGTCTGGACGGATCCGTCTGAGGCTATTTTCACACTTAGAAATGTTTTAACAATATAACGCAGACGGATCCGCTCTGAACGGAGCCACCGTCTGCATTATGAACACAAGTGTGAAAGTAAAGGGACTCCTGACTTTACATTGAAAGTCAATGGGGACGGATCCGTTTGCAATTGCACCATATTGTGTCAACGTCAAACGGATCCGTCCCCATTGACTTGCATTGTAATTCAGGATGGATCTGTTTGGCTCCGCACGGCCAGGCGGACGCCAAAACGACTTTTTTTTCATGTCCGTGGATCCTCCAAAAATCAAGGAAGACCCACGGACGAAAAAACGGTCACGGATCACGGACCCACGGACCCCGTTTTTGCGGACCGTGAAAGAAAACTGTCGTGTGCATGAGGCCTGAAACGTATGAAATGCGTGCAATTATATTTCACTACATCACGGAAACAACTGAAACAAAGATCTAAAACCAGTTTAGCAGCAAACTTTGTGAAAACTAATATTTGTGTCATTCTCAAAACTTTTGGCCACGACTGTATATATATATATATATATATATATATACACACAGTGAGGAACAGAAGTATTTGAACACCCTGCAATTTTGCAAGTTCTCCCACTTAGAAATCATGGAGGGGTCTGAAATTCACATTGTAGGTGTTTTCCTACTCTGAGAGAAAGAATAAAAAAATAAATAAATCCGGAAACGCACTGCTGAACATAAGTATTTGAACACCTGAGAAAATCAGTGTTAGGCTCCATTCACACGTCCGTGGTGTGTTGCGGACCTGCAAATTGCGGATCCGCAACACACCCGCCCGGCACCCCTATAGAAATGCCGCAGCTGCGGACAAGAATAGGACATGTTTTATCTTTTGTGGAGCAGCGGACCCGAAGATCGGGGGCGCGCTCCACAAATACGGGTGCGGACTGTGTGCTGTCCGCATCCATTCCGTCCCTCTAGAAAATGAATTGGTCCGCACCAATTCCGCAAAATTGCGGAACGGATGAGGACCCATTTGCGGACGTGTGAATGGACCCTTAATATTTGGTACAAAAGCCTTTGTTTGCAATTGCAGAGGTCAAACATTTCCCGTAGTTCTTGACCAGGTTTGCATACAATGCAACAGGGATTTTGGCCCACTCCTCCACACAGATCTGTCAGGTTTCGGGGCTGTCGCTGAGCAACACAGAGTTTCAGCTCCCTCCAAAGATGTTCTATTGGATTTAGGTCTGGAGACTGGCTAGGCCACTCCAGAACCTTGATATGCTTCTTACGGAGCCACTCCTTGGTTATCTTGGCTGTGTACTTGTCATGTTGGAAGACCCAGCCACGACCCATCTTTAATGCCCTGACTGAGGGAAGGAGGTTGTTGCTCAAAATCTCACAATAAATGGCCCCATTCCTCCTCTCCTTAATACAGTGCAGTCGTCCTGTCCCCTTTCGCAGAAAAGCACCCCCAAAGCATGATGTCATCACCCCCATGCTTCACAGTAGGGATGGTGTTCTTGGGTTGCAACTCATCCTTCTTTTTCCTCCAAACACGACGAGTGAAGTTTATACCAAAAAGTTCTACTTTGGTCTCATCTGACCACATGACTTTCTCCCATGCCACCTATGGATCATCCAGATGGTCATTGGCAAACTTCAGATGGGCTGGACATGTGATGACATGTGTTGACTTCACCAGGGGAACCTTCCGTGCAATGCATGATTTGAAACCATGACGGCATAGTGTTCTACCGACAATGACCTTTGAAACTGTGGTCCCAGCTTTCTTCATGTCATTGACCAGCTCCTCCCTTGTAGTTCTGGGCTGATTCCTCACCTTTCTTATCATCAGTAATAACCCACGAGGTGAGATCTTGCATCTTCCATTTTCTAACAATTGCTCCAACAGTTTATCTATTTTCAGCAAGCTGCTTGGCAATTGCCCCGTAGCCCTTTCCAGCCTTGTGGAGGTCCAAAATTTTGTCTCTGGTGTCTTTTGACAGCTCTTTGGTCTTGCCCATTGTAGTAGTTGGCGTCTGACTGACTGTGCGGTTGACAGGTGTCTTTAAAGAGCTCAGACAGGTGCTACTAAGTTAGATTGATGAGTGGAGTAGAGGTGAACTTTTTAAAGGCACAGAAACAGGTCTTTGAGAGCCAGAATTCTTGCTGTTTCTCAGGTGTTCAAATACTTATATTCAGCAGTGCAAGACAAATACCGTATTTATCGGCGTATAACACGCACAGGCGTATAACACGCACCTTCATTTTAAGAGGGAAATTTCAGGAAAAAAATTTAAATTTCAAATAAAGAACTATAATAAGGGTAGCTCAGAACTTTTTTTTATTAATATTATTACCACTTATAAAGGTAAATAATGTAAAAGGATGACACTTATAGGGCTCTGTGGATGACACAGATCCCCATAAGTGTCATCTACAGATCCCCCATCAGATGGATCAGTGTGGAGAGAGGAGGCGGGGACACTCATGGCGGGGCCCGGTGCAGTGACTCTACTCTAATACACCGGGCCCCGCAACTGTTAAACATTCAATCTGATCTCTATAATTGTAGACGCGCTGTACAGTGTACGGTACTTACTGTAGTACCGGAGGTATAACATTAAGACGGCGCAGACCGGCATCTCCCTCGGTCATGCGCCGCCTGTCTCAGCTCCCTCCTCATGCGCCGCCTGTCTCAGCTCCCTCCTCATGCGCCGCCTGTCTCAGCTCCCTCCTCATGCGCCGCCTGTCTCAGCTCCCTCCTCATGCGCCGCCTGTCTCAGCTCCCTCCTCATGCGCCGCCTGTCTCAGCTCCCTCCTCATGCGACGCCTGCCCCAGCTCCCTCCTCATGCGCCGCCTGCCTGCTTATCTCACTTTATGAATGAACAGGCAGGCGGCGCATGACAGAGTGAGCTGGGGCAGGCGCCGCATGACAGAGGGAGCTGGGACAGGCGGTGCATGAGGAGGGAGCTGCGGCAGGCGCTGCGCCGTCTTAATGTTATACCTCCGGTATGTAAAAACATGGCTTCTTAACATTATATCGGCGTATAACACGCATACATCATTTGCCCCCTATTTTCAGGGGGAAAAAGTGCGTGTTATACGCCGATAAATACGGTACATTCTTTAAAAATCATACAATGTGATTTCCAGATTTTTTTTTATTTATTCTGTATCTCAGAGTGGGAATGCATGTACAGTCATGGCCAAAAGTTTTGAGAATGACACAAATATTAGTTTTCACAAAGTTTGCTGCTAAACTGCTTTTAGATCTTTGTTTCAGTTGTTTCTGTGATGTAGTGAAATATAATTACACGCACTTCATACGTTTCAAAGGCTTTTATTGACAATTACATGTCATTAATGCAAAGAGTCAGTATTTGCAGTGTTTGCCCTTCTTTTTCAGGACCTCTGCAATTCGACTGGGCATGCTCTCAATCAACTTCTGGGCCAATTCCTGACTGATAGCAACCCATTCTTTCATAATCACTTCTTGGAGTTTGTCAGAATTAGTGGGTTTTTGTTTGTCCACCCGCCTCTTGAGGATTGACCACAAGTTCTCAATGGGATTAAGATCTGGGGAGTTTCCAGGCCATGGACCTAAAGTGTCAACGTTTTGGTCCCCGAGCCACTTAGTTATCACTTTTGCCTTATGGCACGGTGCTCCATCGTGCTGGAAAATGCATAGTTCTTCACCAAACTGTTGTTGGATTGTTGGAAAAAGTTGATGTTAGAGGGTGTTTTGGTACCATTCTTTATTCATGGCTGTGTTTTTGGGCAAAATTGTGAGTGAGCCCACTCCCTTGGATGAGAAGCAACCCCACACATGAATGGTCTCAGGATGCTTTACTGCTGGCATGACACAGGACTGATGGTAGCGCTCACCTTTTCTTCTCTGGACAAGCCTTTTTCCTGATGCCCCAAACAATCGGAAAGAGGCTTCATCGGAGAATATGACTTTGCTCCAGTCCTCAGCAGTCTGTTCACCATATTTTCTGCAGAAGATGAATCTGTCCCTGATGTTTTTTTTGGAGAGAAGTGGCTTCTTTGCTGCCCTTCTTGACACCAGGCCATCTTCCAAAAGTCTTCGCCTGACTGTGCGTGCAGATGCGCTTACACCTGCCTGCTGCCATTCCTGAGCAAGCTCTGCACTGGTGGCACTCCGATCCCACAGCTGAATCCTCTTTAGGAGACGATCCTGGCGCTTGCTGGACTTTCTTGGACGCCCTGAAGCCTTCTTAACAAGAATTGAACCTCTTTCCTTGAAGTTCTTGATGATCCTATAAATTATAGTAGCCACAATATCTTTGCCTGTGAAGCCATTTTTATGCAACGCAGTTATGGCTGCACACGTTTTCTTTGCAAAATTGTAGATTCACACTGAAGGCATCAAAATTATGAATTAACACATGTGGAATAATATACATAACAAATAAGTGTGAAACAACTGAAATATGTCCTATTCTAGGTTCTTCAAAGTAGCCACCTTTTGCTTTGATTACTGCTTTACACACTCTTGGCATTCTCTTGATGAGCTTCAAGAGGTAGTCACCTGAAATGGTTTTCACTTCACAGGTGTGCCCTGTCAGGTTTAATAAGTGGGATTTCTTGCCTTATAAATGGGGTTGGGACCATCAGTTGCGTTGTGGAGAAGTCAGGTGGATACACAGCTGATAGTCCTACTGAATAGACTGTTAGAATTTGTATTATGGCAAGAAAAAAGCAGCTAAGTAAAGAAAAACGAGTGACCATCATTACTTAAAGAAATTAAGGTCAGTCAGACCGAAAAATTGGGAAAACTTTGAAAGTGTCCCCAAGTGCAGTCACAAAAACCATCAAGCGCTACAAAGAAACTGGCTCACATGCGGACCGCCCCAGGAAAGGAAGACCAAGAGTCACCTCTGCCGCGGAGGATAAGTTCATCCGAGTCACCAGCCTCAGAAATCGCAGGTTAACAGCAGCTCAGATTAGAGACCAGGTCAATGCCACACAGAGTTCTAGCAGCAGACACATCTCTAGGACAACTGTTAAGAAGAGACTGTGTGAATCAGGCCTTCATGGTAGAATATCTGATAGGAAACCACTGCTAAGGACAGGCAACAAGCAGAAGAGACTTGTTTGGGCTAAAGAACACAAGGAATGGACATTAGACCAGTGGAAATCTGTGCTTTGGTCTGATGAGTCCAAATTTGAGATCTTTGGTTCCAACCACCGTGTCTTTGTGCGATGCAGAAAAGGTGAACGGATGGACTCTACATGCCTGGTTCCCACCGTGAAGCATGGAGGAGGAGGTGTGATGGTGTGGGGGTGCTTTGCTGTGACACTGTTGGAGATTTATTCAAAATTGAAGGCATACTGAACCAGCATGGCTACCACAGCATCTTGCAGCGGCATGCTATTCCATCCGGTTTGCGTTTAGTTGGACCATCATTTATTTTTCAACAGGAGAATGACCCCAAACACACCTCCAGGCTGTGTAAGGGCTATTTGACCATGAAGGGGAGTGATGGGGTGCTGTGCCAGATGACCTGGCCTCCACAGTCACCGGACCTGAACCCAATCGAGATGGTTTGGGGTGAGCTGGACCGCAGAGTGAAGGCAAAAGGGCCAACAAGTGCTAAGCATCTCTGGGAACTCCTTCAAGACTGTTGGAAGACCATTTCAGGTGACTACCTCTTGAAGCTCATCAAGAGAATGCCAAGAGTGTGCAAAGCAGGAATCAAAGCAAAAGGTGGCTACTTTGAAGAACCTAGAATATGACATATTTTCAGTTGTTTCACACTTTTTTGTTATGTATATAATTCCACATGTGTTAATTCATAGTTTTGATGCCTTCAGTGTGAATCTACAATTTTCATAGTCATGAAAATAAAGAAAACTCTTTGAATGAGAAGGTATGTCCAAACTTTTGGTCTGTACTGTATATATATATATATATATATATATATATATATATTATAACCTGTCAGAATTGAACATACCAGTTGAAGTGCAAATGCAATTTAAGGTAAATATAAACCTATAGCCATTTACAGATGACATTTAACTGTCATTCCGCACTAATGGAAGTATGTAACTATCATTGAAATTGGAATTATCTTTTCATTTTCCATTCTGCATGATTCTATAGTTTTTAAGTTATGTGTTTAAATGCGTTATGACATGATTAAAAAAATGAAAATCATACAACATATGGTACATGACAACCAAAAAGCAAAGCTAGAATGACAACCATCTAACAAAGCTAGAACTAGCCCTGTACCTCACATGGATCCAAAGATCTCTTCATTCATTGCTCCAGTTGCTATGCTATATTTATTTCAAGCTGGCAGCTCAGGGGACATTCCTGTTGTCAGGGGGTGTTCCCTGTCTGCTGCAGCAAATGGATGGAACTGAGCATGTGCGTCCAACTCAGTGAAACCAAACAAACAGCAAACAGCAGGTGGCGGCTATGCAGATAGATTTCATTAATTAACTCAGTGGCTATACTAAATTTTTAATTATAAGAAATTGCAAAGGTATTCAGATCCAGGTGCTGGTTTAGTAATTGTAGAAATATTTTTTTGTGAGACAACCCCATTTAATGTACTGATTCAACTGAGCACAAAAAGCATGACATATTAATGCCAGCGATGTGCAGGCCGTTCATGTCTTGTTTTTTAATATGATAATATAAAGACTTTTTATGTTATTATCGAGTATTTGCTGGAGTTTATCTCATCACAGTGGATTTGCTAAACACATTAACACAATGTCAGCTCCTATTATGTTGCATACAGCAGACACCTGTCACAAGCGCTGCCATGTACAGTGTCAAAGCAACCCGCATGGTTCTGGGGCAAGAAAACAGAACGCCACATGTGACACCTGCCATAAGAGCCTTTTGTCCTTAACCCTTAGGATACCAGAGGTTTTTTTCGTTTTTGCGTTTTCATTTTTGTTCCCTATCTTCCTGGAGGCATAACTTTTTTATTTTTTCATTCACATAGTCATATAAGGGCTTGTTTTTTGCGGGACAAGTAGATGCAGTGATACAATGGGGGAAACAAATTCCAAATGGGGTGGAATTGGAAAAAATCCCAATTCGCCCCCAGTTTTTCGGGTTTTGTCCCGATGGTGTTCCCTTTGCAGGCTAAACTAAGCTGTACTTTTCATTCTCTGGGTCAGTACAATTACAACAATACCATATATATATATATATATATATATATATATATATATATCGGTTTTTCATATATAAATACTGTAAAAATAAAAAAATTTACATCACTATATTCTGGCCCCCATAACTTTTTTATAGTTACATCTACTGAGCTGTGTGGGGGCTCATTTTTTGCAGGACAATCTTTAGTTTTTATTGATACCATTTTGAATTGTGTGTGAATTTTTATCACATTTTATTACATTTTTTTTTTGGTAAGCGATGAAAAATCAACCATTTTGATACTCTTTTCTGTTACGCCATTCGCCATATTGGAAAAATATTTTTATATTTTAATAGAACGGGTGTTTTTGGACGTGATGATGCCCATGATGTTTACACTTTTTGCTATTTATGTATTTATTTATTTATTTCTATGGAAAGGGGTGTGATTACATTTTTATATATGTTTAGTTTTTTACTTTTTTTATGTTTTTATGTTTTTGTAGCCAGTTTTTGAGGCTACAACACTCACTAATTTTTATCTTCAATATTACTATGTTCCATACAGGAGCATGGTAACATGTGAATTGCTCATTTTGTATGTTGGCCTGCCACCTGCTGGCCAACATAAGAATTGCAGCTCTAATACGCTGGGTGTCTTCAGAGAGACCCAGCGTATTAGTCAATTGCCAGCATCCCCATTGGCCACAGGGGATGTCGGTAATAACCTGGAAGCGTGTGTTTCCGGGTTTTTGACTGTTTAGAGCATCTAAAAGGCTGTAATGACCACAAACGGCATTATTGCTGGTCGCATTCATTAGCCGCGAGTGTCTGCTCTTTGACACAGCGGAGATCCATCGGGCATGGTGCCCTCTGCTAGTTTATAGCTCCTCTCACCCAGCTAGTTACATAGACATTCCCCTATCACTGCCCCTAACAACACCCAGCTAGTTTATAGCTCCTCCCACCCAGGTAGTTACATGGACACTCCCCTATCACTGTCCCTGTTTCTGATTTAACATGTCAATGGACACAACATTACAGGGAAATATCTGCATGGACATGTTTCCCCCACTCAGAATGGAGGATAGGAACAATAAATGTAAAATAAATACATAAATACTCAATTACAGCTACCTTCATAAATGATTTTGTTAAAAGTGGTTGAGGCAAAGTGAAAAAATGTTTTACCCCTTGGCAATGAGCACCATATATATATATCCTTTTTTAAGTATTAAAACACAAGAAAAAATATATTAATGTGGTTTTACCACATAGGGAATTCTGTAAAAAGCGAAAAGCCATAGGTTTGCATTTATTTCCAATACCACCCCATTTAGAAAAATGTTCAGCGTCCCACTGCATTGTATGCAATATAAAATGGTGCCATTAGAAAGTACAACTTGTCCTGCCAAAAACAAGATCTCCCATGGGTATGTGAACAGAAAATTTAAAAAGTCATCGCTCGGTCTTTAAGGGGTTAAGAAGAGGGCAGGAATATAAATGGCAGGTGATGTCACATACTTTAATCAAAGGTGTAGGGACGAGCACTCTACCATTTGGTACACATTTATTTGAATTAATAAAAATGTATATAATAGCATATAAAACTTCTTAAAACAACAACTTTCTAAAATGATACTAAAATAAATATAACCACAATGGGGTGATAATTTTCTTAGTTGGAGATGATCGGTTTCTCAAGAGTCCTGAAACTGCGTTGTATGAGGTCCTCTAATTATGTTTAAGAGTCCATGGAGATGATATTACTATGACCTAACAGGCTCCAGCACTGTTTCGTTGGTCAGATCATAGTCCCAAAATATCCAATAAGGCAAAGATAAGGTAAGGATGAAATGACCGGCTTAATAGCCGCTTACCTCTCATTCATATGTGTCTTCAGTCCTGCATTCTAGTCGGACTTTTCAGGATATTCTACCGCAGTGCAGCCGGGGTGCGTGGAACACCTTGGATGGTATCGGAGGCCGGCGTCTCACGTGGTTCCACTCGGTGTCCGCGCTGGATGCTTAGCGAAACAGCACCTACGTCACTTCCTGTGTGATCAGGTAGTGACGTCTACCTTGTATTTCGGCGGTGATTTCGAACTGCAGTTTCCTGATGTTTTAATCTTGCAGGTATCGGAATATTGTCTGCATGGCCATGCAATTTAGGAAAATGTAGACAGGTATATGGCGTAGACCCAGACGCGTTTCGGGAGTTGTCACTCTCCCTTCCTCAGTGGTTATGCCATACCTGTCTAGATACGCCTTATATACTTCCCAGGGTTATCTTCAAAATCTGGATCGGACCTCAGGATGTAATCCTTCTGTTTCAATATCCGGGACTTCCATTCTCACAGTTTGTCTTTGATATTCTATGGTCTATAGTTGGTAATGTCCCATTTTTGATGTCAATATATAATTTTTCAATGATTCTTCTATTCCTTCTTTTATAAAAGACAAGAATAGAGAGAAAAAGAGTTTTTTTCTGCCACCTCAGCCTGTACCCCATTTGTGGATATGCGCTTCCATTTAAAACCATGGTATGTCAGTTAATATTGAATACTTAACTGCATACACTAAAATGTTAAAATAAAATAATAAAATGAGAATTACTAGTATTGCATAATGAAACAACCAAAGTGGATATCCAATACAATGTATATGAATATATTAGCGGCAATTTGGACACAATAATCTAATGCCTGTCATAGATATCACAATACAATACATGTCTAACCGCATTGGAGGCAAACCTAACAATGTTGATAACTCGGATGGTAAATATAGTATTGGACTCCTATATGGGGACAGCCCTATTCTCAATATGTAATCCCACATTAGGCACTCTCATAAAAAGCCAAATAGTTCCAGCTCTGAATTTAGGCCTGATGGTAGCAGGCTCCCAAATTCATATATTCGTCGGGATTCCCTTCTCGACATGTGTTTGATGAAATTGCCTCCTCTCCAGTGTTGATCCACCTTTTCCAGTGCCACAAAGACGAGGCTGGCCGGGTCACTATTGTGCACCTCCTTATAATGTTTTGACAAGGAATGCTTGTCGTAGCCTTTCTTGATGTTAGATATATGTTCAGCCAGCCTCGTCTTTAGTAACCGTTTGGTTCTACCAATGTATTGTTTATTACAAGGGCACTGGACTAGGTAGATCACACCGGAGGAATTGCATGTGAGGCAATCCTTGATGTCCCAAACGAATGAATTTTGTGTAGAGTGGACTATGGTGATCTTACGGGGTTTGTTGTTAATTCTACATGGGATGCACTTGCCGCATTTAAAAAACCCTTTCAGATCCATCCAAGTCCCCATCAATGACCTTTTTTTCTCTCTAGTTTTCACAGAGGGGGCTATTTTGATGCCAAGATTAGGTGCCCTAGTAAATATAATATTTGGGGATGTGGGTAGAAGATGGCCTATCACCTTATCATTCAGTATATGATGCCAATGTGTCTTCACTATTTTTTGTATTTTTCTATGGTCATCATTAAAGGGAAGGATGATCCTATTGTTCATCTCTTCACTTGTCCGAGATTTTTTCTTAATTTCAACCTGGTTATCGAAAAAGGTTTGTCTATCTAGTTTTTTAACTCTTTCCAGGGCTTTTTCAACCACCTCATCCGGATATTCCTTCTCCCGGAACAGTTGTCGCATTCCAGCTGCCTCCTCCTCAAAACGTAGATCTTCCGTACAATTCCTCCTGATCCTCCGAAACTGGCCAGTGGGAATATTGTCAAGCCATCTTGGGAGGTGGCAGCTGGAATATTGGATGAAGCTATTTTTATTCGTCGGCTTAAAAAAGGTATTACAGACAAATCTGTTATTCTGTCTTCTGATTACCAGATCAAGGAATTCAGTTTCTTCCTTGATCATGGCATTGAATACCAGGTTCAGATGGTTCTCATTGATCTCTTTCAAAAAGAGATCAAGGGAGTCTCTTTCCCCCTTCCAGATGAACACCACATCATCGATGTAGCGACGCCATAGGGCCAGCTCCGCCCCCAGCCTGGGCCTAATGTGATGGTATTCCCATTCAGCCAAGAATAAATTGGCGTAGCTGGGGGCGAACCTGGTCCCCATGGCAGTCCCACATTTTTGAAGGTAATGTATCCCCTCAAAATAAAAATAATTATGATTGAGGATATATTTTATACCATCTAGAATAAACTGAATGTGGATATCTTCTAGTTTTCCTTCCCTTTTCATTTGTTCTCCTACTGCGGTGAGTCCCTGTTGGTGGTCAATTGATGTATAAAGGGATTGTATATCCAAAGTCCCCATGGTCCACTCCGGTTGGACATCTAAATTTTCTAGAATCTGGATAATATGTGTTGTGTCCCTTATATATGACCTAGTTTTTTTCACTATTGGCTGTAATTGTGTATCTATATATCTGGACAGATTTGCCGTAATTGATTCAATGCCCGAAACAATCGGTCGACCAGGGGGATTTTTCAGATCTTTATGAATCTTGGGCAGACAATAGAAGACCGGAAGTCTTCCCTGTGTGCCCAAGATAAATTCTAATTCCTGTTGGGACACAAGTTTCTGCTCAAGGCCCTGTATACAATATTCTTTCAGCTCTTTATCAAATTCTTTTAGGGGGTCCTTCTTCAATCTCTTGTATGTTCTATCATCCCCAAGTTGTCTGAGGCACTCATCATTGTATTTTGTAGTATCCATTATAACTACCGCCCCCCCTTTATCGGCTGGACGTATCGTAATCGATTCCTTTTTTTGGCGAGATTTTAATGCTGAGACTTCTTGTTTTGTTAAGTTGTCTCGATACGTGGGTTTGGCTTTTAGTTTTCTGATATCTTCTTCTACATTTTTTTGAAAAGCTGCCATTTCCCGGCTTATTTCATTTCTTGGAAACATGGTGGATCTATTTTTGAGCCCTGAACCAATTTGTACAGGATCTTTTTGTGTAGGTTTAGTTTGATCTATATCCTGTCTTACTTCATTTCTTATCATGGGATTCTTCAGAAAATGTTTCTTTAAACAAACACCTCTAATATATTTTTGTATTCCTATATACGTAGAGAATTTGTCGATTTTTTGGGTCGGGGCAAATTTCAAACCCTTTTCTAATAATTTCATTTGTGCTGTAGTGAGTGTGACTGAACTCAAATTAATTACTGATGTTGTATTATCTATCGGTGTCTCGTGTGTGATGACTCTTTTCCTCTTACTCCTTCTCGTCTTTCGGATTCGTCTGTGTGTCTGTGATAGTGATGTCTTGATTTTTCCCCGTGATTTGTTGTGGTCTGTGAGTAATGTTTTTTTCTTTGTGTGTTGTGATACTGATTCGTGTTTTGTTGTGCATAATAATACCTCTGTCTCAAATTGTATGGATGTTTGTGTGATTCCTGATTGTGAGGGGGTGTTTGATCCCTGTGTCTTATTCTTGTCCTGTGGTGAGCTGGAGTGTGATCTAAAAAAGGCTGATCTGAGAGTTGTTCGTATCTATTGTTTACTGACACAGTATATTCATTCTGTGTATTCTCTTGTATATCAGCTTGTCTGTGTGAAATACTCCTCTGTGGTGAATCTGGTTGATCTCCCGATTCTTGTATTTGTGGATTCTTATACGTATTCAGGTGTTTCTTCGTTTTTTTATTTATAATCTCATTTTCTACTTTATCCAAACCCCTACAGATCCGTTCTTGCCATATATCGAAATCCCCATTTCTGGGTAATTTGTCTATCTGTTCCTTTAGTCCCTCAATTTTTTTGTTTAAATCACCTAATATCTCCGTTCTCCTTTTGATGATTAGTTTGATGAGTGAAATAGAGTGGTTGTGTAGGAGTGTATTCCATTCCTCCTCAAATATCTCGCTCATCAAATCTTGAGCCGGAATTTTATGTAACAATAGTCCTTTAGGGACTTTTTGGTGTTCTATATAGAATTGAAGTGACCTAATTTCCCAGTGTTGTCTAAGTTCATCTGGAAGGGGGAAAGAGACTCCCTTGATCTCTTTTTGAAAGAGATCAATGAGAACCATCTGAACCTGGTATTCAATGCCATGATCAAGGAAGAAACTGAATTCCTTGATCTGGTAATCAGAAGACAGAATAACAGATTTGTCTGTAATACCTTTTTTAAGCCGACGAATAAAAATAGCTTCATCCAATATTCCAGCTGCCACCTCCCAAGATGGCTTGACAATATTCCCACTGGCCAGTTTCGGAGGATCAGGAGGAATTGTACGGAAGATCTACGTTTTGAGGAGGAGGCAGCTGGAATGCGACAACTGTTCCGGGAGAAGGAATATCCGGATGAGGTGGTTGAAAAAGCCCTGGAAAGAGTTAAAAAACTAGATAGACAAACCTTTTTCGATAACCAGGTTGAAATTAAGAAAAAATCTCGGACAAGTGAAGAGATGAACAATAGGATCATCCTTCCCTTTAATGATGACCATAGAAAAATACAAAAAATAGTGAAGACACATTGGCATCATATACTGAATGATAAGGTGATAGGCCATCTTCTACCCACATCCCCAAATATTATATTTACTAGGGCACCTAATCTTGGCATCAAAATAGCCCCCTCTGTGAAAACTAGAGAGAAAAAAAGGTCATTGATGGGGACTTGGATGGATCTGAAAGGGTTTTTTAAATGCGGCAAGTGCATCCCATGTAGAATTAACAACAAACCCCGTAAGATCACCATAGTCCACTCTACACAAAATTCATTTGTTTGGGACATCAAGGATTGCCTCACATGCAATTCCTCCGGTGTGATCTACCTAGTCCAGTGCCCTTGTAATAAACAATACATTGGTAGAACCAAACGGTTACTAAAGACGAGGCTGGCTGAACATATATCTAACATCAAGAAAGGCTACGACAAGCATTCCTTGTCAAAACATTATAAGGAGGTGCACAATAGTGACCCGGCCAGCCTCGTCTTTGTGGCACTGGAAAAGGTGGATCAACACTGGAGAGGAGGCAATTTCATCAAACACATGTCGAGAAGGGAATCCCGACGAATATATGAATTTGGGAGCCTGCTACCATCAGGCCTAAATTCAGAGCTGGAACTATTTGGCTTTTTATGAGAGTGCCTAATGTGGGATTACATATTGAGAATAGGGCTGTCCCCATATAGGAGTCCAATACTATATTTACCATCCGAGTTATCAACATTGTTAGGTTAGCCTCCAATGCGGTTAGACATGTATTGTATTGTGATATCTATGACAGGCATTAGATTATTGTGTCCAAATTGCCGCTAATATATTCATATACATTGTATTGGATATCCACTTTGGTTGTTTCATTATGCAATACTAGTAATTCTCATTTTATTATTTTATTTTAACATTTTAGTGTATGCAGTTAAGTATTCAATATTAACTGACATACCATGGTTTTAAATGGAAGCGCATATCCACAAATGGGGTACAGGCTGAGGTGGCAGAAAAAAACTCTTTTTCTCTCTATTCTTGTCTTTTATAAAAGAAGGAATAGAAGAATCATTGAAAAATTATATATTGACATCAAAAATGGGACATTACCAACTATAGACCATAGAATATCAAAGACAAACTGTGAGAATGGAAGTCCCGGATATTGAAACAGAAGGATTACATCCTGAGGTCCGATCCAGATTTTGAAGATAACCCTGGGAAGTATATAAGGCGTATCTAGACAGGTATGGCATAACCACTGAGGAAGGGAGAGTGACAACTCCCGAAACGCGTCTGGGTCTACGCCATATACCTGTCTACATTTTCCTAAATTGCATGGCCATGCAGACAATATTCCGATACCTGCAAGATTAAAACATCAGGAAACTGCAGTTCGAAATCACCGCCGAAATACAAGGTAGACGTCACTACCTGATCACACAGGAAGTGACGTAGGTGCTGTTTCGCTAAGCATCCAGCGCGGACACCGAGTGGAACCACGTGAGACGCCGGCCTCCGATACCATCCAAGGTGTTCCACGCACCCCGGCTGCACTGCGGTAGAATATCCTGAAAAGTCCGACTAGAATGCAGGACTGAAGACACATATGAATGAGAGGTAAGCGGCTATTAAGCCGGTCATTTCATCCTTACCTTATCTTTGCCTTATTGGATATTTTGGGACTATGATCTGACCAACGAAACAGTGCTGGAGCCTGTTAGGTCATAGTAATATCATCTCCATGGACTCTTAAACATAATTAGAGGACCTCATACAACGCAGTTTCAGGACTCTTGAGAAACCGATCATCTCCAACTAAGAAAATTATCACCCCATTGTGGTTATATTTATTTTAGTATCATTTTAGAAAGTTGTTGTTTTAAGAAGTTTTATATGCTATTATATACATTTTTATTAATTCAAATAAATGTGTACCAAATGGTAGAGTGCTCGTCCCTACACCTTTGATTAAAATATTTTCCTACTTGAGAGGTAGGGTGTCCTCTCCTTGGACTTGTAAGCACCATACCATAGACTATATAGGAGAGCAGCCACCACCAATTCCTAATTTGATGTCACATACTTAACCGTGCTCCCGCAGCAATCTGGCAGTACCATGCTGCTGGTGATACGCTGTTGCTATGGCAACAAGTCATGCTGACAGTGGGGCTGCTTGACCTATCAGGGACACTGGTCCAATTGGGCTTGGTGACGGTGTCACATAAGGCAAGATATTTAAACAGGTCACAGTTACCTGTGATTAGTATTCCTGCCTCATTAGCTACTTTTGTGTTTGTTACTCTGGATTGCCGTTTCTCTGACTTTGCCTTTGTGTTTTGATTTTGCCCCTGACATGACCCCCTGGTATTTGACTCTGCCTGTTGCTTGACCTTGCTTGATATTGGACTCTGTTAGGCTACTTTCACACTGGCGTTTTGGTGCGGATCCATCATGGATCTGCACAGACGCATCTGTTCAGATAATACAACCGCATGCATCCATTTGTATTATCTTTAACATAGCCAAGTAAAGCAATGGGGGACAGATCCGTTTTCTATTGTGCCACATTGTGTCAGTGAAAACGGATCCGTCCCCATTGGCTTACATTGTGTGTCAGGATGGATCCATTTGGCTCAGTTTCATCAGACGGACACCAAAATGCTGCAAGCAGCACTGTTTTGGTGTCCGCCTCCAGAGTGGAATGGTGATGGAACGGAGCCAAACTGATGCATTCTGAGCGGATCCTTTTCCATTCAGAATGCATTAGAATGCAAACTAATCCGTTTTGGACCGCTTGTAAGAGCTCTGAACGGATCTCACAAACAGATAGCCAAAACGCCACTGTGAAAGTAGACTTAGGTATTAGACTCTGCTAGCTTTTGACCTCACCTTTGACTGTGACGTTATCTCCTGGTTTCACTCTACTATATATTTGACTTTGTTTTTGGATTCTGAACTGGTTCCGGTTTTGCCTGCCTGGTTTTCACTTCTTTCTGTCTGACTGGTCTTTAACCCCACTAGGTTTAGGCCCCTGTACTTAGTCAAGTCAGGGACCGTCGGCAAGTTGTAGGCCACCATGTAGGCTGGATAGTGCAAGTAGGTAGGGAGAGTGATGGTGGACTACAGGGCTGCACTATTTCCTACCCTTCATGACAGGTGATGATTAAAAGTGACCCTGGTGCAGATTCTGCAAGGGTCTGCTGATTCGCAAAATTAACATGATAGTGTTCGGTATTTTAGACCCTTTAACTTCATTGCAAGTTAACCATAATACGTATGGGGGTCTATACAATATATGTAGCAGCTACGGACAGATGTAGACCCTTCTAACAATTTTTTCTGCTCATTCATCCTACCTCATCCTAGGCATAATGTTAAGGAGAGAAATGGGTGACATAACTGCAACCAACATTTTTTTATTTTTTTTGCACAACCAATTAAATATGCATTTAGGTCAAGCACCAAGGGGCATATTTATTATTTATTAAGACCGGCGTTTCAGTCTTAATAAAGGCCCTGTGCTGGCGGTGGATCCGCCAAAGTTATGAATCGGCGCATCCAGTTGTAAATGTAAGACCGCTTACAAGCTATCTTAAATTTAGACCATTTTCTACGCCTAAAAAAGGCATATAAAACAATAAATCAGACAGTCCCCTTCACCGCCCATGCCACGCCCACAATTTTAGACCTGGCGTGAGCGGAGCGAAGTCGCAGATAGTGGTGCAACTAACTATTGCACTGCCATCTGCGCCTGAAATGCAACTAAGTTCAGCATATTTCAGTACAGTAAATGACCCCCCAAATTTTTTTAAAAATTTTCAGTGCATTATAGGTCTCAGCATGTCACACACTGGGCAAGTTCATGGACAGGGGTAATTATCTCAAATACAAGCTCTGTCAGATGCCTGTTTGAAAACAACCAAAAAAAACGACATCGGGCACATAATAATACACTACAAGAATCATTTGGAAATATGATTTCCTATTCAACCTTGCAATGCAGTTTTTGGATGCTGACACCATATGTTATATAACAGATTTTGAACACAATATATAATTATGTTCTTCTCCTTTCATACTTTGCATATACCGGTAGGTATACTTTTTAGAGGACATGCAATGTACTAGCTTTGAAAATTAAAAATGAATAGCTTAGAACTCGGCTGAGTCCTATCTTGCAATTGCATTTTGTTGAAAAGATTTTTGAAGTACCGGTAGTTTCCACTTATCAAGAGACCAACCAGGTAATTTAGTCTCTGTAAAACCCTTTTGTAAAACCCTGTGTGTATGTAGCTGAAGGAGTCATTATGTATCAGCAGGGATATTTAATGACTACCTTTAATGCATTCTAATTGGTCATAAGGTCTGTACTATAGCCTAAAAAACTAGAATCAAAGTATACAGTCAACATGTGGAAAAAAACAAAACACAATTCCACTTGGGGGTCAGCACTCACTAAAGCCGCCCAGTCAGCAACGGCAGTCGTATGGCCTTTATGACTCTCAGCAGGCCCATCTTGATCTCCAGCCAGTGGCCTGAAGTAGACAGTCTAAGCCTTTCCCTATTCCGAGCCATTCTTTGTAAAATTCTGAAATATAAACTACTCAAGGACCAAATACACATCTATATCATGCAAAGATCATGGCAAAGATTCAGATTTCTGTCCTGTAAAACTTATATGCAAATTTAAAAGATCATTACCTTTCACACAACTTTGCACAAATTAATACTACAAGCAACCACAAGAAACTTTGTAATATTTTTTATCAATGAGAAATGTCTAGTTCTCCTATTATAAGCTGTTTACCAGCCCCCACCACCACCACCATCCGAGCTAATTGCTTTTCACTTTGAAAAATGCCATCTAGGATGGATCATCTTTGCAGGAGGATCATATTACACATGACAATGCAAGTCTATGGAAAGGAAAGGGGAGAAAGTGAGCAGGAACTCAGAGACTGCCCAACTACATAGGAATTTTATAGCTCAGCACATGTGCGTCATAGATGGGAGATATCCACACAGTCTTGCATAACAAGCCGAGCTGTTTCTGTAATTCTTGAGTTACTGGAAATAGTGTTGTTTGCTGTGCTATCCTGCCTAGCTCCCATTCACTACTATGGGCATTACAGAAAAAACAAAGCAGAGCTGGAAAGGCTGTTTCCATAACACTGGCCAGCCCGACCGACACGTACTCAGGTTATTCCCATCTCGGACAAGAAAGACTGAGAGGGGAATAACCCATTAATAACAATGTTGACATGTGCCACATCTAGTTAAACAGTATAGATGTTTTTCTATCAGATAATGATTCTGACAATTATTACCCTGGGTTCACACCTGAGCGTTTCTGAGACGTTTTACGCGCGTATTTGTCGTGCGTTTTTATGCGCGTTTTTTGCAATAGTAAACGCGCGTTTGACGCGCATTTATGTGATTGACTGCAGTGTTGTCCAATGAGTCTATGGGCCAAAACGCGTGACAAACGCCCAAAAAAGCTCAAGAACTTGTTTATGCGTCGGGCGTTTTACAGCGCGTTCAAACGCGCTGTAAAACGCTCAAGTGTGAACCAGGGCCATAGGGAAGCATTGGTTTTCACGTGTTGAGCGTTTTACAGCGCGTTTGAACGCGCTGTAAAACGCTCAGGTGTGAACCCAGCGTTAGTCTGATCCCCAAGTAGCTGAAGAATATACGAGACACTGTAAGACTCCTTAATGCAAAATGGACAAAATTGCACACACACACAAAGGGGCAGGATTTATCAAAACTGATGTAAAGGAAAATTGTTTAGTTGCCCATAGCAACCAAGCATGTTCCACCTTTAATTTTTCACAGCTCCTTTGGAAGATGAAAGGTGGACTCTGATTGGTTGCTATTGGCAACTAAGACAGTTTTCCTTTACACCAGTTTTGATAAATCTTACCCAAAGTGCTAAATACTTGGTACTAAGCAGCTCTGTTAATATTCTAATTACAGCCAATAAACTTCATAGGTAGTTTGCATGTCCTACTTCTATCTATTACTGTAAGCACATTGACTCCGGCTCATAGCTGAGATGGAAGGAGATTAGATTTAATTTGCATTTACAAGGCAGCGCTGAGCGTTTGTTAAAGTGAACATAATGGCAGAAATTAAACTGTACATTAAAATTCCGTACATGGTGGAATATTGTGTCTAGGTGTATGATTAGAATTAAAGGGTATATGAAATCCTTAAACAAATACAGTATTTCCATTTTTTTTCAGAACGACAGGGCATATAGAATTATAGAGCACCAATGATAATATGACAGCTTTCATTTTCATTCAGATTCCTCGAAATTCCAAGTAAAATGCAGAAGGACAGTAATTGAGGATCTTAAAAATTTGATCGTTAAATCCATATCATCACTTGTGACAGGGGGTGGTTAAACTGTTTGGATGAAGCTGGAGGAGAATCCTATCAAAATAATCAGTAAAAAGTATATCACTTATTATTATCAATTATGAAATGTTAAGTATCACACAGCTATCCCAAAAATTGAGAATCTGTCATTCCTTCTCAGGCTTCTCTGTCATTCCTTTTCTAGTCCTCCAAGACTTGATTGCTTCTCCCATAGACTTCAATAATTTTATATTGTAGCCTATGGGAGATTCACTGGGTTTCTATGGAGCCCTATGGAACATTGCTGTTGGCAGGCCTTTGCGCGCTTCAAAGGACCCGAGACTGCAATAACAACCAAACAGCTCCCTCAATCTTGGTGCAGGGGAGTCATACGGGGCCCCAGAGAATAGTGCTCCTAGGGTTTCACCCTTTAGATGCAAATGCCACAATTGATAATGGCATGTGAGGGGTTACATTTCTGTGATCAGTATTATCACCAATCATGAACATTGCCTCTGGGTGTCTGCTGTGTAAAACAACATGCATCCAGTGGCTATGGTGCCCGCTCAGCTTCTGAGTGGGCGCCATGTTAAATGAGAAAACTTACACTGTACGAGGGTGTCCTTAAAGAGTTAACAGGGATGAGGGATGGTACAAAATGGTATAAAACAAAACAGAAGTGTCTATACACCAAATTTATCATAAAACCTGGGTCACTATGATAAAGGGGACATATCTGTAGACTGTCTGGTTACACAAGCTTACACTGTCTACAGCAAATGTGCCCCATTGTCTTCTTCTAGCTCTTATACAGTACAGACCAAAAGTTTGGACACACCTTCTCATTCAAAGAGTTTTCTTTATTTTCATGACTATGAAAATTGTAGATTCACACTGAAGGCATCAAAACTATGAATTAACACATGTGGAATTATATACATAACAAAAAAGTGTGAAACAACTGAAAATATGTCATATTCTTGGTTCTTTAAAGTAGCCACCTTTTGCTTTGATTACTGCTTTGCACACTCTTGGCATTCTCTTGATGAGCTTCAAGAGGTAGTCACCTGAAATGGTTTTCACAGGTGTGCCCTGTCAGGTTAAATAAGTGGGATTTCTTGCCTTATAAATGGGTTGTGGAGAAGTCAGGTGGATACACGGCTGATAGTCCTACTGAATAGACTGTTAGAATTTGTATTATGGCAAGAAAAAAGCAGCTAAGCAAAGAAAAACGAGTGGCCATCATTACTTTAAGAAATGAAGGTCAGTCAGTCCGAAAAATTGGGAAAACTTTAAAAGTGTCCCCAAGTGCAGTTACAAAAACCATCAAGCGCTACAAAAAAACTGGCTCACATGCGGACCGCCCCAGGAAAGGAAGACCAAGAGTCACCTCTGCTGCGGAGGATAAGTTCATCCGAGTCACCAGCCTCAGAAATCGCAGGTTAACAGCAGCTCAGATTAGAGACCAGGTCAATGCCACACAGAGTTCTAGCAGCAGACACATCTCTAGAACAACTGTTAAGAGGAGACTGTGTGAATCAGGCCTTCATGGTAGAATATCTGCTAGGAAACCACTGCTAAGGACAGGCAACAAGCAGAAGAGACTTGTTTGGGCTAAAGAACACAAGGAATGGACATTAGACCAGTGGAAATCTGTGCTTTGGTCTGATGAGTCCAAATTTGAGATCTTTGGTTCCAACCACCGTGTCTTTGTGCGACGCAGAAAAGGTGAACGGATGGACTCTACATGCCTGGTTTCCACCGTTAAGCATGGAGGAGGAGGTGTGATGGTGTGGGGGTGCTTTGCTGGTGACACTGTTGGGGATTTATTCAAAATTGAAGGCATACTGAACCAGCATGGCTACCACAGCATCTTGCAGTGGCATGCTATTCCATCCGGTTTGCATTTATTTTTCAACAAGACAATGACCCCAAACACACCTCCAGGCTGTGTAAGGGCTATTTGACCATGAAAGAGAGTGATGGGGTGCTGCGCCAGATGACCTGGCCTCCACAGTCACCGAACCTGAACCCAATCGAGATGGTTTGGGGTGAGCTGGACCGCAGAGTGAAGGCAAAAGGGCCAACAAGTGCTAAGCATCTCTGGGAACTCCTTCAAGACTATTGGAAGACCATTTCAGGTGACTACCTCTTGACGCTCATCAAGAGAATGCCAAGAGTGTGCAAAGCAGTAATCAAAGCAAAGGGTGGCTACTTTGAAGAACCTAGAATATGACATATTTTTCAGTTGTCTCACTTTTTTGTTATGTATATAATTCCACATGTGTTAATTCATAGTTTTGATGCCTTCAGTGTGAATCTACAATTTTCATAGTCATGAAAATAAAGAAAACTCTTTGAATGAGAAGGTGTGTCCAAACTTTTGGTCTGTACTGTATATCAGTGGGATGAGAAAAATGCATCTATATCAAAAGTCCATCAACTTTAATATTTCATATTTGCAATACTTGTCCATACATCTTCAAGAGTCATCGGATGAATGGTTGTATGGCCGACTGCTATCTCTCCTGTCTCCCCATGCACATGCACATGCGTGCTCAATTTGGCCGAGCGTATACGGTATGTGTTTTAATTGGAGAAAGAGAGAAAAGCTGCTTCAGTCACCTCTGGCAGCGGCTCATCTCCCAGAAGAACGCAAGGATCAAGTGTTGACATTGAAGACACTTGAATCTCCTTTGAGATAAGAGTTTGCAGTGCTACATGCACGTTAGACTAGTGTTGGGCGCGAATATTTGAATCGCAAATTTTAATCGTGAATATCGCCACTTCGAGAATTCGTGAAGATTTAGAATATAGTGCTATATATTCATATTCTCGAATATTCTAGTTTTTTTTTATTTTTATCAGTAACCTCCCTTCTTGCTTGTGGGCCAATGAGAAGGCTGCAATCTCTTTGTCTGAGCTTAGCAACATCCCTAGCAACCAATAGGAAATTTGCCTACCCCTTACTATATAAGAGCCTCCCCAGCAGCCATTTTCTGTAGTTTTATGGAGTTCTGAGAGAGACAGCAGTGTCATTGCTGTGCACTCTGCATTACTGTTTAATTACAATAGATAGATAGTTAGCTTATATATATAATACAGATAGTTAGTGGGAGAGTCAGTGTAGGTTAGATAGTGATATCGTGTAGCTGATATCTGCTGTCCATACATACATACATGCTGCAGACATAGTGCTGTGATGTCACAAGTTCACAACAATACTTAGTGCACCAATCACTAATAAGTAGTCAGACCTGTTAAAATGTGGAGTTGCACGTATTGCGCAAAAATATGCGCATCATTAATTGCAGATTTGCGCAATCGCAAATATATTGGAGCACTCTATCTGCTTATAAAGCTATTGTAATGTTCTGCCGTGCCAACCATTTTCTCCAGTCTCATGAATCTTCTAGCAGCTTTAAAAATGTAGCAACAATGACCCGCGCAATACGCGCATATTACATTGCCGATTTTCGCATTCAAAAAAATTATCGCAAATTCTTTTTTAAATTTGCGAATATATGATGAATAATCGCCCAAATATTCGTGAAATATTGCGAATTCGAATATTGCCCCTGCCGCTCATCACTACATTAGACTACTTTCATACTAGCGTTTTTTGCGGACCCATCATGGATCTTCAAAAACGCTTCTGTTACATAAACGGATCTGGTTGTATTATGTCTTCTTTAGCCATGACGGATCCATCTTTAACACCATTGAAAGTCAATGGGGGAAGGATCTGCTTTCTATTGTGCAGATTGTGTCAGAGAAAACGGATCCGTTTGGCTCTGCTTCGTCAGCTGGACAGCAAAACGCTGCAGGCAGCGTTTTGGTGTCTGCCTCCAGAACGGAATGGTGACTGAACAGGGGCAAACTGATGTATTCTGAGCGGATACTTTTCCATTCAGAATGCATTAGGGCAAAACTGATCCGTTTTGGACCGCTTGTAAGAGGCCTGAACGGATCTCACTAACGGAAAGCCAAAACGCCAGTGTGAAAGTAGCCTTAGATTGTCAGCTGGCCCTGCCAAAAACATTTGGATTCGGCCTACAACAGTTTAATGTGTATGAGGGCCTTTGGATGGCCCAGAGGAAAAAAATATATAGTCTTAGGGCACATTCAGAAGACCACATAGTGTTTTGCAATCCATAAATTGCGGATCCGAAAAACTCGGATGCTGCCCATGCGCCTTCCGCAATTTGTGAAACAGAACTGTGACCCATTATAGAAATGCCTATTCTGGTCCGCAATTGCGGACAAGAGAAGGACATGCTCTATATTTTTTGTGGGTCTGAATTGTGCAAATGGAAAATCATATCTATATTCATATCTATATTCAATCAATATATAGCCAGTAATTGCAAACCTTTTCCTTGACCCATGTGTGCCGGGTACAAAATAAAGAGGTGCATTATCCAGCTCTCCTTTATGAATGATCTATAGTAGCCGCAGTTATTACTGATATATATTTTTGCTTTACTATATATTTCTGGAAACAGCCATGCTCAATAATACTCACTGCCATTGACTGCAATTTGAAGTACTTTTGGAAGAAACAGCACTAAAGTGTAAAGTCTAAATGTACTTGATAGCAATAAACCAATTATCTATCTAGGACACATAAGCCATATATATCCAAGAATAGACGGAAGAGTAAATATATTTTTGAACTAAGTTCCCTAGGTATGCTGTTACAGTATTACATTTTGGTCCAGTACAATTCAGAAAAAAAGGCTTTTGTAGAATAATCTTTTTGTAAAAAAAAAATTATACATGAGAAGATTTGGAAAAATAGACGGCAGAACAATTTTCTACCTTCTCACTGTGACCCACGTGTTGACCTTCTCAAAGCCAACTACAAATAGCACAGCATGACAACAGTCCCTAAGAGAATGGTCGCAGGCGAACATAATATCTGTGACCTCTCTCTGAAGGCTGACATTTTACTTCCATTTACATCTGATTCAGAGAGGCTACTACAATGAAAATGGGGCGAGTTAACCTTTAAATGGATATGTCTCTGTTGTGAGCATGCTAGCTGTTAACCCTGCCTTACAGTACTGTAATCATGTAAAGGAAAGGTTGTGTCATGAAAAATATTCAACATTTTTCAAAATAACAACCTGGATCTGAATACTTTTGTAATTGCACGTAATTGCGGTAAACATTTTGTATAGCCACTGAGCTATTTAACAAAATGTATCGGTATATCGCCACCTGCTGTTTCTTCTTTTTCTTATATCTTGTCCACCTCACTGGTCTTATATCTTGTCCACTGGTGGTCGCACGCACTCAGTTTAAATATTCAACTGCCACCAGCCATGTCTTCTGTTAAAAGTTGTGGGGAAAGACCTACAGTAGAAAGGACAGATCCCCTAAAAAAGCACACACTCCCGGAGCTGCCAGCCTAAAATAAATTAAGCAAAGAAATGAATGGGGAGATCTATGATTCCATGTGAGGTATAGGGCTTTACACGCTTTTTGGTGCCTTCACACAGACAAATCCACCGCAATATCCATGTCTTACATGCAGATTTTGATACATATTTCAAAGCATATTTGCAGCAGAATCATTGCAGGAATCATTTGCATCTCTATGGCACTCCTCGGCTAGCTCCATCAGTCCCATAGCAACAAAATGAGCAGCTCAGCTGTCACTCCATTCATACAGGGGGGCACAAGACCCCCATTATTGTGATAATTAGGGATCAGAGAAGTCGTGTCAGACTGTTATCCCTTATCCCCATCCATACAAGGGGCAACAGATTCTCATTCTCGTGATGGTGGCTGTCAGGGCAGTCGTATAATTCCCTATCCTGTTTAAATCTCCTAGAGATAAGGCTGAGGTGAGGTCAACGTTCATTACTTATCACTGGACAGGTGAGGTGAAAAACATCCAGGAGCAGGAAGGAAAAGGAAGCAAAATTTTCTAAATATCCAGATAACTATTTAGTAGGGATGAGCGAATCGACTTTGGATCAAGCATCCAAAGTCAATTGTTTCATCCAAAGTCGATTCATTCATCTCTACTATTCACCTGTGAACATTCTTCTCAATATAGCTAACATTGAGCACTTACCATTATGGACTGAAAGGGTCTGAAGGTGCCCCCCAGCCAGATGTAGATGTGAGATTGGATGTTGGTGGATGTGCCATTAAATGTGTTTGCTACAACCAAAAAGGAATAGGGCCCAACACTGAAGAATTCCCAGTCATAAGCCCCTGAGGTAGGGATGGTCTGATTGACCTCAAATAGGCCATTCCTTGAGTTCCACTTATATATAACACTGTTGATATTGTGGTCGTTGCCTGTTATAATAGAAACATACGTTACGTCATTTCTGTATACCATTGACATACATTCAGTAGTCTATTTGTTTTTAGAGACAAGACAACCAAGAGTTAGGCCACCAGCCCTTCTAGATTGCAGATATCAGAACCTAACCATAACCTTCACTAAGGGTTCATGCAAAAATTTTATATGGTATTCAACAGGGAAAAAAAGTGGTTTTCTTTGTTGGGGGCTATAAATGCAAAGGTTTACGGAAGTATTGCTTTTAGTGGAGAATATTTTTTGTAGACACAAACAGATGGAGCCTGCATGGCAGAGCAAAAATGTTTTGTACACTGCCCTACGGGCTAAGTGCCAGTGTGTGCATGAGCCCTAACCTCATTTAGTGTGACATAGTCAACAACCTTAACAAGTTCAGGGGCCACTGTTGTAACTAACTGCAAGAATGTATTTGGAGGGGAAAATTATCATGAGGCTAATATTTGAAGTCAGTTTTGATTGAGGGCTCATGTACATGATCGTGACGTTTTTTGCAGTCCGCAAATTGCGGATCCGCAAAAAACTGATGCCGTCCGTGTGCCTTCCGCAATTTGTGGAACGGAACAGGAGGCCCATTATAGAAATGCCTATTCTTGTCTGCAAAACGGACAAGAATAGGACATACCTCATAATTTTTGCAGGACCACAGAGTCATGTCCTGAATATGTTAATAAAGTATTCATTTTTGGTCCTTACTTTGTCTGTCTGTTATGCCTTAGAGATGTTCTAGGGGTTGGTAGGACCCTCGCTAGAACATGACATTGTTACTTTCTAAATCACCTCTTTTGCACAGGAAAAGTACAGTAGATATTGATGACCTATCCTGAGGAGTTCCAGAAACCCCCTTAAGTTTCCAATATATGTACGATAACACAATTTATATTTTACATTTCCATTACCTTCCCTGTGATTGGCAACAGCTAAGAAAGTATCTCCATCTATGTGAAAGGCCTCCCAGTCACGGGCACTGTATGTGGGTATTGTCTGATACCGAAGAAATTTCATTTTCTTTGGGTTCCATTTGTAAATGACTGACAGCTCCTTCCCATCTTCATTCTTTTCAAAGTTCGCCAAGGCTAAAAATATCTTAATAGGAAGAAGGAACAAGAAAGTATTTCACCACAAATTAGACTGAGAATTGAATTATACAGAATAAGACATGATCATCTTAGATATCTTTGCTTCCCACACAGCCAAGCAACCTCAAATTGAAGCTACCTCTCATTCCTTCTTCTATTACCATCACCTTAATATGACTCTGATAACGTGTAAATTAATGGAATCCTGCTAATTAAAGAAATAATAAAATTCAGCTTTTTAAGGAAAGGTCTGCGGTCAGGTTTGGACTTTATTTAATCTTGCATAGTACAGATGCTAAAAGGTTTCAAGATTTAAAGAGAGACTTATGAAAATGAGTTATTTCATAAGGGAACATTATAACAGATCATTAGTGGAACAAAGAATTGCAATGCAAGGTTAACACAAGAGAATAAGAAAAACCTTGGTAAGGACTATTATAAAGTTTAAATCCAAGATACTTGGTCGTCCTTTAGGTTGTTGCCATTCAGCTGCAGTTACATTTTAGCATCATCAAAAGCACATGTATGCGCATTGCTGTAGCTTACCAAGAAAGTATCTGCATGCTATAAGTCTCTTTTAGCTCCCAATTGTTGTAACTTAAAGAAGATCAGCAGTATACATGACTGTGAGCATTTTTTAAATATTCTTCATCATTTGGTATTATCTCTTTAGCAACTTTTGTATAACAATCTGTGCAGTCACTTCCTTCATGTGGAGGTCCAAACCTTATGTGATTTGAACTAGAGATGGAATCCAGCATGTTGTTAAACTGACGCGTTTCGACCGACAATCGGTCTTTACCCTAGAATAAATATACAGACACATACCCTGTTTATATATGTGCTAAGCCAGCCCACCATAGTGTGCACACAATCAGCACAGATATGGACTAATTAATGAGGAGGGCTTTATGTGCATGGATACTGTTCCTATTGAAGTGAGCAGGACCCCAATACAGTGGAAGCAGATCAACCATTGTGCTCATTATTTAGTTGCTGTTGCTTCAACAGCACCATCATATTCTGCATTCTTGTGGGGGCACAATGGCTTCAATGTTGTGGAAGCACTAATGTGTATGAGCCTCTCGGCTCTTCCTTATGGCAGCTGTCGGAGGAGAGAAGAATCAGACAGTTAGACCTGCCCGATCCTTTTGTCTGGGAGCTGCTTCCTCCACTCTCCTCATTTAGTACACAAGAATGCTCGGCCAAGTTGAGTGTGTATATTAATGGGGGGTTGGCAGAGATAGGTATTAGCCAAATAAATATTCTACCTGAAGTATAGCTGGAGACAAAGGCTTTTCTACAGTCTAAATCTGATAGGTGGGGGTCTGACTCCCCTGCCGATCACCAGTTTTAAGGGGATCCAGTGCTCCGATGACCCTCAAAGCCTCTTCTTAGACCAGTGAATCATGTTCATTGGTCACATGGCCTATTTGCAGCTCAGTCCCTTTCAAGTGAATGGGATTGAGCTGCAATACCAAGCATAGCTACTATACAATGTACGGCGCTGTGCTTGGTATGCTGAGAGAAGGTCACATTTTTCACCGGTGTACTGCGGCCCTTTCAAACAGCTTTTTGGTGTTGGTGCTGGATGTCGGATCTCCACCATTCAGATATTGATGACCTAACCTGATGATAGGTCATTGATATTGAACTCCTGAAAAACTTTAAAGGGGTCATGCACTTTGGACAGGAGGTGTAGGGCAAACCCCCACCCCCTGGGCAGACCTGCTTACCGATGCTGGCTCCTGGCTCCTGAACTCTCCGGCCTCCGCTGCTCCGTATGGGTCCCTGAAAGTAAACTTAGGGTTTGATGCTGCTACAGCTATTTGCTGGTTGCAGCTGTGACAATGCTCATGTGACGAAAGGGGACTAGGTCCCCGCTGCGGCCAGAGATTGGCTGCAGCAACGTCAAACTGGAAGTTTACATCCAGGGACCCAAGCGAAGCAGTGAAGGCTGGAGAACGCAGGAACCAAGATCCAGCATCGGCAAGCAGGTAAGTATGCTTCCTTTTTCTGGTCTGCCCAGGAGGGGGATTTGCCAACCTCCCCTTAAACAAACCTGCACAGCTCTTTTAAGATTTTAAGGAGTTTGTCTCATTAATCTGGATTTTGATCAGATCAGCTGAAGGTAATCTTTTGTTTAAATGCCTGCAATAGGTTGTCATAAGGATTTTATGGCTACCTGAAGATTAATATATGTGCAATAGCCAATATGTAGATGGATATGTAAATCAACACTCTCAGTGGCCATTCTTCAGCTCTTGAAGGCAAACCATCATCAAACACTAGATCTCATTTATTTTTAAGTTCAATAAACTATTATGGTCTGTCAAAGCCAACTGCGCCAAAACCAACACCCATTGCAGAGAGCATATGACTCTGTAGTCCAACTGCTCATCGCCTGCCAGGCAGCATTAAAGCAGCTTTACATGCCATTCTGAAAAACATATTTTGGATGGTGTTTACCTAGGGTTTACCAGCTTTGCTTTCTAAGACTTGTGTGTAAAAGCCTAATAGAATTCAAATTGCAAAGTCTGAGAACATCTAATGTTTGTTCCATTTAACCCTTGTATATAAAAATGAGATTCCTTAGTAGTTGATACCTTTTAATGGTTAACTGAAAAGATGTTGACAAAATTGAAAGCTTTTGAGACAGCTCAGGTCTGACCTGACCTCAAGCCTGACTTGAGTAGTCTTGAAAGCTGGCAGTTTTGTCATCTTTTCAGTTAGCCATGAAAAGGTGTCAACTACTAAGGAATCTAATAAAAAAATAAATAAAATCTATTTATTGGATGACACAGTTAGAAAGATATATTTTTTACCCTCTTTGTGGAGAGTAGAATGTCTATTGCTAATACCAGGGAGTGAGGAACAGCATTTATACAAGGATGAGACTGGGGCTTCCTCCTTGGTCAGGACCAAGCTTATTGGCCTCCTATTACTATTTCCCAAGTTGATTTATTTCACTTTTAAAAGAAATTCAGGGCCGTTACAGTGAATGTCTGAACTGGTATATTTTGTTAATAAATATTATCGAGTTGTTTTAAAACATGAGGCTCCTTTAAGATCCGTTTCTACACATGAGTGAAACAACAGTCACTACAACAACATGACAGGAAGAGGTGGGAACAGTGCTGAAAACCATTAATCATACAGCCGAAAAACATAAGAACACATGTTGGAAATGTCAGATGGAATGCCACAACAAAAAGTTAACGTTTCATTCTATCACCCACAACTAATTACATGCTTTCTTATTTATGTCCTTAAAGGCTCATTCTCACCAGCAAGATCTGTCTGGTTTGTATTATAATGCCGCAAGCTGCATGCCAATTTCTAGTTTGCCTCTGCAGATATTCTAAGGCCTCATTCACATGCTTGTATTTGCGGTCCGTGTCCTATCTGCATTATTTGCAGATGGCACACGGACCCTTTCATTTCTAGGGGACTGCAAAAAAGTGTACAGAACACAGATGTCATGCGTGTGCTGCATGCATCCGGTCAGCTGTGCTTCAAATTATAGTACATGTCATATTCTTGTCTGTTTCACGGACAAGAATAGTCATTTTGACAATGGGGCCCACAATAAGTGCAGGAGGCAAATGGCCGATATTCACATTTGCGGATCTGTGATTTTCCCAACTAGATCCAGAAGTTAGTGTATGAAACTTCTGTAATATAGGAAAACAAGCTACTTCTCATCTTTATTTCCATCCTCACTCATTATTAAGGAACATAACAGAAAATTACACAATGCAGTAAAGCTGTAATAGAAAGAATAAAGAAAACTTGGTCTAAAAGATACAGATGTTCCTACCAGGGGTGAAACTATCATTCATAGGGCCCCATAGCAAAATATGATGGGGCCTCCAGCACCTAGTTTAAGAAAATTAAAACAGCAGCATAACTAGCAATAATAATGGTAGGTATAGTAGCACCATATACCTAAAAACCCACATTATAGCAAAAAAAACCACCTAATTGTTATTTACTTCCAAAAGGTACATTTTTCTTGCACCTGATAGCCCTCCCCCTTCAACCTCTGGGCCCCTCTAGTTGCTATGGCTGTAGTTCCTACCTTCACAAGTCATTCATATATTTTCCCACTAAGTTACGTTGCATTACAAGTTTTTCAGTAAGACTGTTTTGACATATAGTGGAGATGGCACATGGCAGAAACTGACTGAAATTCACGACAAAATGCACGTGTCAAATGCAAATTTTGCTGTGAATGTTGGCACCGTTTTTTTCCCTAAGTTATGTTAAACTTAGGCTACATTCACTTCTCTGTTACATTCACTTCTCTGTTACATTCACTTCTCTGTTACATTCACTTCTCTGTTAAGGAGATCCAGTTGTCTTATACAGCACAAATGCCAGCTGTAAGCCGGACAATAAATTGTTGCATGCAACGGTTTTTGTTCAGCCGAAAACCCAGCATTTATGCCGGCAAGTGGCCGGATCACCGCTGGACCTCATTGCGATGCAAAGTAATTTAGTGGGAAAATACAATGAGGTCCTACGGTGATCTGGCCACTTTCAGGCATAAATGCCGAGTTTCGGCTGGACAAAAATGCGAGATCCAGCAGACTGCTCTGTGCCAGAACAGCCTCAAGGTTCTCCTAACAAAGATGTGAACGAGGCCTTACCTGTCAGTCCAGAGCCACCTCCTGCTCCTATCTTTGGCCGGACCTAGCTGTTGGGCCAGCTCTGTCACTTCATGCAGACTAAGGCCCGTTTGCTAGAAAAGCCTCTACACCTCCATCTGTAGGGTGAATATGCACACTCCCTCTGGCTCCTAAAGGGCAAGTATGTACCCTAACCTTTACCAGATAATGGCTGGCGACCCTGGGGTTCCTAAGGCACCTTCCCCTGTGGGAAAATGCCTGAATAATAAAGTTCTTTAGCATGTTAAGCCCTCTGAAAAGGTGTTCTGTTTTACTGTCTGCCCATGTACTGACGTTTGCCTGTTTACCCATTTCATTACCTGATCTGACCTGTGCCTGTTACCCGTATAGATTCTGCCTCCCCTGACCTTGGACTTATTACTGTATTGCAGTAAATTCCTAAGAGACAAACAAGACTATGATAAGGGGAAAGCATTTGATTGGAATAAGAGGAAACAATATAAGAAAAAATATCCTCGACGTGTAAAGAGTGATTATTGGATTACCGATTCAGATTCCAGTGCTTCCGATGACCCTGGTAATGGTATCGAGAAGGGGCCAACAGCTGAGGAAACTAAGGGCCCTTTGGGCTTAGTACCAGGAGGGGCGGTAGGAAGAAACCAAGGAATCAGGAAATCTAATCGCAAGAAAAAACAAGTTTCTTGGAGACAATAGATTCTGATGCAGTCTCTGGTTGTAAAGAAAACAATGTTATTAATTTGAGTGCGAGCTGTCGCCGGACTGTATCTCAGCCCGGAATAAGGGGCTTAGATACAGTCTGGTAGAACGGTTTGACCCGGTCACTTTTGAAGTAGACATGTTTAAATCTATGAGCAAATTAAATCTGCATAAAATGTTCAGAGGTGTCTCAGTATAAGAGAAGGATATTAGAGAGGGAGAAATCCCGGTGAAAGTAGGTCCCCTAGGATTCCATATTTCTACACATTTAGAAGAATTTGGGGATATTGATGTATATGATAAGCTATCGAAGGATCCTATCCAGATAATTCATGTGCAACTGAAATATCTTCTCCAGAAACATATAGGTAGCGGAGTGCTCCCCCAAAAAATGATGGATAAGTTATATACCAATTGTTTCCATCAAAACCTTCATGGTACTTTTTACCAAAAGTACATAAGTCACTGGACCAACTACCAGGCCGCCCGATTGTGGCAGGGATTGGTTTAGTGACAGAGCCCCTGTCTAAATACATAGATTGGTTACTGAGACCATTATTGAGTAGTATACCCTCATATCTACAGGAGACCAATGATTTCCTCCTGGCGCTGAGAGATTTTCAGTGGCAGGAGGGTTTCAGTTTGGTGTCATTAGATGTAGAAAGCTTATACACCCGCATACCGCAGACTATGGGGGTGAGGGTAGTGATGGAAGTACTCGAGGGTACAGATAAGAGTAGCCAATATTGTGAATTCATTAAAGAGGGATTGGATTTTATTTTATCTTATAATATATTGGAGAACCAATGGTACTGACAAAAGGAGAGCACGGCGATGGGAACCCCTGTCTCTTGCACATTCGAAAATATCTATCTAGCGCGATTAGAAGATAGGATTGTATTCTCAATTAACAACCCATTTTTATGTCATATGTCTTACTCCAATTTTTCCGGACCCCTCTGTGCCCTGCTCCAGTGTCTGTGTCCCCCATGGGTCAGCAGTTAATCTCACAGAGATTACGCCAGGTGGTAGCGGCTTGGTGGTTCCCTTACAGCAAACTCCAGATCCCTGCATAGGGCTAAAGGGTTTATACCAGGGGACTGCCAGGATAAACCCAAATCCAGATCTGTTGGTTAACCCACTCACTGCCATAATACATAGAAAATCCATATGAAAAGACAACAGACTTTTGGAAATCAACAGCATTCCCTTAGGGGCATGTATTATCTGAAATTATCTGTTTAAATCAAAAAATAAAAAATCTGAAATTTTGGAGAGATCATTCAGTCAAGAGAGTTAATGGGGTTGTGGGAATAAACACAATAACCACCTGACAGGCCGAGTTACAGAAATAGCCGAGCATGGCACAGCATGGCACAGCAAGCTACACTGTTTCTGTAACTCGTAAGTTAGCTCTCTGTGCTACGCTGTTTGCATTGCTCCCATTCACTGCTGGGGGAGTTATGGAAACAGCAGGGGGCCGGCCGCTCAGATATTTCTATAAGTCCATCCTCCCCTGGCCGGAATTTACTGTGGCTATTTCCATCTTGGCCTTGAAAGACCAAGATGGGTTAACCCCTTCAAGAAAAAAATAGTAAGTGCATCATGTGTAGTATGGGCACTAAATAATTACATAAAAATCGGTGGTGGTGGGCACAGTTATGGTAAGTGTATTTAGGGGATTGACAAATTCTTTCCCAGATTCTATCTCAGTAGTTTCTGTATAGCAATGGTCAGCATGACCAAATAAAATTATGGACTAATCAGTACTGTTCCCAAATGGAGGGTTAAAGATATTTCTATTTTCTTTACTCATCAGTTATTTGTGTATTTAGAAATAAAGTGAATGAAACAAATAGAGCTCAATAAAATACAACGCATTTCATGCCCATATGGGCACATCTTGGTAAGGATACAAAATACATGTTTTTTCAGTGATCTTTTTTTGTTCGCTTCTCTGCAATGCACATTTTACAGTTTTCTACATTATAAGCTGTCTCACCACATGTAACCTCTCTCCAATGTGGCTCCTAAATCTCATAGAAATCTGTGGTTGCACTTTTTTCTGCAGAGAAAATGTAGTATTTCGCCATCCAGCTAATACATAGATGACTCAAGTCTACCAGAGTAGAAACCACTGCTTGCTTGCACCTTTCCGCTGTGACTCATATGGGGGTTATAGGTCCCTCTTTATGGTGCCCATATGTCCCAATAAGGCATATGAACAGGAAATATTGTGATGTGAAATGTTATGAGGGTTGGTAACTAGTAAATAAGGTTACTGGCTATTAGCTTACTCCCATAGTGGTATTTCAGTTTCCAGGAAAAATCCATAAACGGCTGTTTGACCCTTGCAGAACGACTAATTATATCAGGGTTGGCATTTATCTGATTGCTTTGATGATATAGACTTTTGCTGCTGGCCATTATAGTGTTCAATAGACTCAACACTAAGATAAACAAAGTGATACTTAAGTCGTGTACAACTGAAGAATAATTGAATTTGTAATATTGATCTAATTATAATGTACTTGATTAATCCATGATAAGTCTATAACTGATGACTGAACAGCTCTATAGGAACATCCATTAAATAAAAGTGAGGTGGGGGTTTACAGATAAAAGATCTAAGGAACAATGGATGACATTGGGGCCATTTTAACACATTGATGGGCCAAGTGCAAAGGTCTTTTGAGTGGTCCCTATCAGAACACAGATTTATTCAGCGGACAATAGTGCTGCTGTCTTGCTCCAAGCCACCCAATCTCATAGAGGACCATAGCAAAATTTAGTAAGGGTCCCCCACCCCACCCTGTTTGCCAATACACATGTGCATCAATCCCTCCCACTCAATGCAGAAAGCAAATCAAAACTCATATATTTCAGAATTTACGGATGAAATTTCAATTAAAAAAATTGTAATAAAAAAACTCGCCATTGGCCTCACCCTCTTGATCGAACTTCTGTGTCGGAATAAGTGAAACAGGTGCTTCATAAATATGACACTCACTCTGAACACCATATTTCTCAATGTATTTCCACCAGACAACTGGCATAAATACACTGATCAATCTCCTGCTTCCCATCATATATTGCAAAGTTGTCTGCCTGCAGCTACCACTAGGGGGAGCTCAGAGCATAGGAATTTATACAGTTACTGTAATAATCTCTTTGCACTGAGATCCCCCTAGTGGCAGCTGCATGAAAATGCAGTATGTTCAGAAGCAGTGGAAACCAAATGAACAGAGGTATGAAACAACGTCCAAAACAATGGAATATTTTGCATGTCCAACACCAAATTACCATTCTCTTATGGCTGAAAGGGTCCTTCCTGAAATCGATAGAGCTATTATTGGGAATGTAAGCCATTATCATCATCAAACCGTCTGCACAAAGCATAGCAGAACCAGGTTTGACAGACAGGTTTTAATAGCATGCTAAAATGTCCAATTTAGACAAATTGAAGGATTACCAAACACCAAGCAGTATGATTATAACAAACTGTACCTACCCACATGGCAAGCAAAGTGTAAATAGGCAGTTTACACACTACAAATATACACCTAGAGCACTATAGCGACACTTTGTCGTGGTGCAAATTCAGGCCCATACTGTATTTACTAATGTATCTGCCCAAAAAATCTGTCTAGTAAAAATAGTGCAAAATTACAAAAATGTGCGCAATTTGCCACATGTAGGGTTTCTACACTTTGTTCCAACAAAGGGATGGATTTGGGCAGTGTAAAGGCTCCGTAATTTCGGCTCAATCCTGGTGTAACAATTTGTCCCAAAGTAAGCCAACCAATAGTTGGTATAGAATCAGTGAAAAGTGTTTTATTCATCATCCAGCCTGAGCCCTTATAATAAATCTGGTGTAGGTCTAGACCGCCTGTCTAAGCTGACGCCATCTTAACAGTTAGTAAATCTGGGCCTCAGTGTTTACCTATAGGACAATCACACGGTATCCAAGCTGGAAGGTCCCATGCTACTTCCTATCCTATTGCAATTGTATCACAGTCACATTTATTCCAGGATTTTACTGCAGCTTCAAAGAATAGAATTCCTTAGGTAGTCCTCCATCGTCACATGGTTAACTATGAGGGGCAAGGACTCCAAAACAGCTGTCTATATACAGTATCTATATAGAAGGCAGAGACACGGCACTCACCAGGGTCATGAAGATTGCTTAGAGCTTTATTGCTGGTTAGATGGCATGCTGTGCAGGCTGGGGAGCGGGATGGCCACGGTGCGCTTCAGCGGTGACGGCTGTTTCGCTCAAGGATCGCGCTTCTTCAGACCGCCTATGACAAACAGGCGTACGGACGTGCCTTTAAAGAGAAGCCGTCGGTCATCACCATGGTGATCCCAGACGCTCCCCGAATGCGCAGCTGCAGAAAACAGAGAGAGGAAAATAATAACATTCACAGAGAAGTACATCATTGCAATTTACAGCACAAACATTGTATGCATCCTATTGTGGCGACAAATTCCAGAGGCCAGACGTGATAATAAATGAAAAGATACGTAACTTGCAAATTAGAAGCGCATGATAAGTTGAAGGCTGAGAGAAGGAATAAACCAAAAGCATTGAGGGGGTTCATTCAGAACCCGTCAATGCTAACGGGGTAGTGGGGTTATAAAAAGACCGCCATGTCATTCTTGTCGTTGAGGCCATGGGGTCCCATTGCGCCCGTCCTGATGATCCATCTGGCCTCCCGTTGCAGCAAGAGGCGGTGGCGATCACCACCCCTCGGGATGGGTCTCACGGCCTCAATGCCAGCAAAGGAGAGGCCAGACGGATCACCATTATGGGTGGAACGAACGTGTTCGATCAAGCGGGGTGAACCTCGCCCAGTCGGAATAGAGTTAAGGTGCTCTCGTACCCTCTCAAACATTGGCCTGATGGTCTTGCCAATATAGAACCTACTACAGGTGCATGATACAACATAAACCACGTATGAGGTGCGACAAGTGATAAACTCCCTGACCTTATGCGTAATACCTCCCAAGGACAAACTATTTGCCTGTGAATTGTGGGAACAGAAGGAGCAGGTTCCACATTTGTAGTTACCCTGGGGTATTCTACTCTGTAACCAATTTGACTGTTTAGGGGACCTAAGGACACTATGAACCAATCTGTCCTTCAAAGTATGGCATTTCTTGAAAGTGATGAGGGGTCTGCTGCAAACAACGCCACCCAGAAGGTCCCAGTTATTTCACAGCTCGTTTCACTATATCAGCTGCTGGGCTGAATTTAAAAATGAACGCAAACCTATCTTCATTGTCATCTTGGGTTCTGTCACTGAGGAGGCTGAGTCGAGGACGAAGAGCCGCTCGATGGAGTGCATCCACAACGACCCTCCTTGGATAACCCCTTTCAAGCAACCTCTCTTTAAGTTGGTGAGCCTGCTTAAAATAGTCAGCATCAGTGCTGTTGATTCTACGTAGACGTATGAATTGCCCAAAAGGGACAGCGTCTTTGACTGCCAGGGGATGAAAGCTGGTCTGGTGGAGCAGCGAATTAGTAGCAGTGGGTTTGCGGAAACCTGTAGTGTGCAGAACCCCATCAACAACGGTGACATGCACGTCCAGAAAATCTAGACAGTTGCCACCGAAGTTGAGAGTGAACTTCATGTTCATATTATTGGTCTTATTAAGGTGCTGCACAAACTGCCTACACTGCCCTTCACTGCCCGACCAGACCAGGAACACGTCATCTACATAACGCAGAAAATGATGGATATGCATAAGAAAGGGGTTATCCATGGAGAAGACGTGGGTCTCCTCAAATACCGCCAGATACAGGTTAGCAAACGTACACGACACCGGCGTGCCCATCGCTGTACCTAGTATCTGGCGGTACCACTGACGATTAAACTGAAAGACATTGTTGGTGAGTATCAAGTTAAGGGACTCTTGTACAAACTGCGAAAAAAAACACACTCTTGTCTGTGCGACCGAGGACAGACGCTATGGCTTTCAAGCCAGTATCATGAGGGATACGGGTATAGAGACTCTCCACGTCCAAGGACACAAGGTGGAATTCCTCCTGCCATTCAATGTCATTGATGGGTCGTCCTGGGGGATGGGACAGCGACTTGTGCACTTTGGGAACAAAGTACCAGGCCGGGTTCTTGGGAAACTTGGGGACCAGCTTGTCTAGAATACTCTTAGGCAAAAACTGCAGATCAACATATTTAGAAAGGAGTGAATGAACACTGGCTAATATAGATGGAACAGGGTTCTTACTCAGCTTTTGGTACACACTTGTGTCATCTAATTGCCTAGAGGCTTCCTCCAAGTAATAGGCCTTGGTCATCAGGACCACGTTGCCCCCCTTGTCGGCGGGCTTAATGACCACATCTTCAAGACCGCAAAGCCACTGTAGGGCGGCCTTCTCCTCATGAGTAATATTAGGGGGTGCAACCGGATAGATCAGTGCACGTGCATCCCTAAGGACTCTCTTATGGAACAGGTCAATGGGGGAGCCCGTCGGCATGGGGGGCAAAAACGTGGACCTGATGCCACCCGTAAATAGTGTCTGAGGCTCGGACAAAGTGGTGTCCTCGCTCTCAATGCCTGCCAGGAACTGAATACATAACAACTCCTCTGTGTCGAATCTATGCTGCAAATGAAACTCAGCACATGTCATGCGAGCTTGGACCTCGCCAGGTAAGGGTGGGGGGCGTGTAGCGCTTCTCTCGGCAAACAACTTTCTCAAGAATAATTTGCATACCGCCTTATATAAATCTACTTCGAAATCGACAGGATTGAATTGTTCCACCAAGCTGTATCCCAGTCCTCGCTGGAGGAGTGAGATACAGCTTGGGGGCAACTCATAGGCCGTAAGGTTAATCACAACACTACTAGAGTCCTGTGTGAACGGGGGTAGGTCAGGGATAATGACTGTTTCCATGTGACCTGGCGCCTCCTCCTCGTGGATTTGCGCGTTTGGACATTACTTCCTTTTACGGTGACCTCGTCCCCTTCGGATTCTCTTCCCAAAGGGGCGTCGTTGACGGTCCGTGCAGTGGATCCAGTTTCGGACTGGCTGGAATCGGATTCAGAAGTCCAAAAGTCACTGCGGGTGCGGCGTGAATTACGATGCGGGCGGCCACGGGTCTCGCTCCAGTTGAAAACCCTGTCGGTCTCGTAGTCGGTCTTATCCCGAAGGAACTTATCCCTTTTCCTCTCTTTGACTTCGATCTGGGTGACAGCTAGTTTCTTGTTCAGCTTTTTTTCAAAATTGATGTGCTGAATCGCTGTCATTCTCACTTTAAGCTCGGATTGGGCTTTTTCTGTTCCCACAATTCACAGGCAAAGAGTTTGTCCTTGGGGGGTATTACGCATAAGGTCAGGGAGTTTATCACTTGTCGCACCTCATACGTGGTTTATGTTGTATCATGCACCTGTAGTAGGTTCTATATTGGAAAGACCATCAGGCCAATGTTTGAGAGGGTACGAGAGCACCTTAACTCTATTCGGACTGGGCGAGGTTCACCCCGCTTGATCGAACACGTTCGTTCCACCCATAATGGTGATCCGTCTGGCCTCTCCTTTGCTGGCATTGAGGCCGTGAGACCCATCCCGAGGGGTGGTGATCGCCACCGCCTCTTGCTGCAACGGGAGGCCAGATGGATCATCAGGACGGGCGCAATGGGACCCCATGGCCTCAATGACAAGAATGACATGGCGGTCTTTTTATAACCCCACTACCCCGTTAGCATTGACGGGTTCTGAATGAACCCCCTCAATGCTTTTGGTTTATTCCTTCTCTCAGCCTTCAACTTATCATGCGCTTCTAATTTGCAAGTTACGTATCTTTTCATTTATTATCACGTCTGGCCTCTGGAATTTGTCGCCACAATAGGATGCATACAATGTTTGTGCTGTAAATTGCAATGATGTACTTCTCTGTGAATGTTATTATTTTCCTCTCTCTGTTTCCTGCAGCTGCGCATTCGGGGAGCGTCTGGGATCACCATGGTGATGACCGACGGCTTCTCTTTAAAGGCACGTCCGTGCGCCTGCACGTCATAGGTGGTCTGAAGAAGCGCGATCCTTGCGCGAAACAGCCGTCACCGCTGAAGCGCACCGTGGCCATCCCGCTCCCCAGCCTGCGCAGCATGCCATCTAACCAGCAATAAAGCTCTAAGCAATCTTCATGACCCTGGTGAGTGCCGCGTCTCTGCCTTCTATATCGATTTTGTTCATCTTCATACACGCCGAGCACCACTATCTTGATCTACGGGGGTAGCCGCTGGTCTATGGACTTCCGACATACAAGGGGCAGAGGTGACTTAACTGCGTAGTGCCGCTGTTTTCTATTTCTTCTTATTTACCATATATACAGTATCTGTTTGTATAGTTTGGCGGGTATAATCTAATTTGCATACAATTTCCCATGGAGCTTTGCCTGAAAAATAAGCTTCCATACACTGCTATGTCTCTTCAATGAAAAATAATACCTCTCCTGAGCATTTCCTCCAGCCACCAGTATATGCTGCTCTGTGTTAGAGCAAGAAGCCCAAAACAGTTGTCTCTGGCATTATCTAATTTGCATACTTAAAATTCTAGGGGGGTCATTTATCAAACTGGTGTAAAGTAGAACTGGCTTAGTGGCCCATAGCAACTAATCAGATTCCACCTTTAATTTTCCAAAGGAGCTGTCCAAAATGAAAGGAGGAATCTGCTTGGTTGCTATGGGCCACTAAGCCAGTTCTACTTTACACCAGTTTGATAAATGACCCCCCCCCCCTTTTTATATCTTTTTCCATAGAAAGCTGGGTGACAGTTAATATGGCTACCATGACAGCACGCATGTTGGTTGTCACTCAGCTTTCCTGGAGGTCTGATTAGAGTATTTATGCAGCAATATGAAGTGTTGATGCATCCAATGGTTTGACTCTGAGTCATTCTGCCTAACGTTCTCTGCCTCAGGTCTCATGCACACGGACGTTTTTTTTTTTTTCGTTTACAAGCCGTATTTTGCGTTCCGTATGCGGTCCGTATACGCAATCATTCATTTCAATGGGTCTGCAAAAAAAACTTAATGTACTCCGTATGCATTCCGTTTCCGTATTTCCGTTTTTTCCGTTCCGTTGAAAGATAGAACATGTCCTATTATTGCCAGCAAATCACGTTCCGTGGCTCCATTCAAGTCAATGGGTCCACAAAAAAAACTGAACGTTTTTACGGAACCATCTATTGAAAATTTTATGCTCAGCCCAATTTTTTTTATGTAATTACTGTATACTGTATATGCCATATGGAAAAACGGAACAGAAAAACGGAACAGAAACGGAAACACAACGGAAACAAACAATGGATACATGAAAAACGGACCGCAAAGCACTAAAAAAGCCATACGGTCATGTGCAATAGGCCTCAGACTGTTTACTGTGACACCTCGAGGTCATGCTGTCTCCTACACCGAAGGGCTCGCTTTTTTTTTATCCACTCTGAATTCTCTCTCGACACGAGGAAGACGACAACTTCCCAGCTGGTAGAACATAAGCCCCTGACACAGCTGTTTATGTATAAAGTGGTAATTTATTCACAGCATGTCCTTGCCTGTACTTCATACCTCCTGGGGTGTTTCATAATCGTACCAAAATCTTTTCATCATTTCTCTTGCTTTATGTTCAAACGACATAAAACAAACTGTACAGTGGCGGATCTGCTCGGCACCTAGCTTTATCAAAACATGTTTCCCACAGAAGATAAGGCAAATGCTAGAAAAATACGCTCTTTAACAAATGTCGACATCCCCATTGCATATTGATTCTATCGGGGGGCAGAATCTTGTCTAAACCAACCGGGAGTACATTCTTTTAGAATATAAAAGCTAGATATTTGCCCAGGATAATGCAAGGCACGGAGCAGATGTCCTTGGGGTACAAAGGATTTTAATTCCATATGGGCTAGTGTTTTCTTACTGTACCTTTGAAAACAGTAAAAAATTTGGTCATTATTATTCACAGACTCAAAAGTGTATAATATAAAGAAAAAGAGATACATTTATAATCTGCAAGAGACGAAATATATTCGCAAGGAAAAACTCCACGTCAGTCTTACAGTCCATACAGAATGCTGGGCTAAGGTAGCTGTGCCACAATTAGGGAATTTCAGATAATCAAGATCTGTTGACTTGTAATATTCTGAAAAAATATATCCTGGCACTAAGATGCCTAAGGGGAGTTATGAGAGCAGATGCCGAGCTCCAGCTATAGGGCCCCTCTCTCAGAATTTAGGGCTGCTATAATCTACTCGCTCAGTGGCAGTGCTCCTGGAGGAGACTTCTGTCAGTCCAATTCACTCTTACTCTTCTAGCTACCCCTTAAAATAACCCTGTTATAGTTGTGGCATATCCTGTGGCTAATGGCATATTTTCAGCAGTTTTTTCAGCAGCTAATGCTAATGGAATATAATTACATAATAAGATATAGTGAAAAATAAAAGCATTTACCGCAGTTCAATCTATTACTATTAGGGCTCCTCCACACACTTTAACTGTTTTTCAGCTTTATAAAGTGCATGTAAAAGCATTTTTTAGGATTTTGCATATGCATTTTTGAGCTTCTATAGAGAAGCCTATGAAAAAGAATTCTGAAAAAAAAAACTCAAAACAGCAGTGAAATGCATAAAAACACTTCATGTGAAATCAACCTTACTATAGCAAACTGTGAGGCACAAGGGTGTAGCTGGAGTGGAGGGGGGAGGAACAAGCCGCTGTTTTACATTCATAAAAGGCTAGGGCAGCGAAGGAAAGCCTAGACACACTCTGATGAGGCAGAGGGCATCCAGTGAGTTGTCAGGAACATGGATTTTCAAGAGAAGCCAAAAGGGAGGGAGTATGTTTCTAAAGAGCAACAGGTAGTTTTTTTTATATTTAACCAGTTAAAAACAACTAAAAGAAAAAAATGAACACAAGAAGTTCTACTAAATACATCAAAGGAGTTTTCCAAGAGAACATCCTACGGATGTAGCAGGGTTAACACTCAAACGCTTGACTCCAATTTCTTAACTCATCATGATATCCCGAAACAAAATCCATTGAAAAGCAATTGAAGGTGTTTGCTTTACACAATTAGTTTAGATAACAGATCTCATCAAGCATGTGATTCTAACTCTACTACAACGAATCCTGGTACCTTCATTGATCAACTGTTTGAAGATGATGCAGTGACCTAGTGGGCACTATGACCTTTTCCCCGGCCACCAATGTCTCATTCATAGGTCAGAGCATACCAAACACGGAGCTGTACATTGAACAGTGGCTGTGTTTAGTATTGTAGCCCAGGCACAGTCACCTGAATGGGACTGAGCGGCACATAGGCCATATGACAAATAAATGTGACATCAAAAGAGGCCGCAGCGTTGTGCCCTCTACAAACAGTTGATTGGTAAGATTGCCAGGAGTTGGACCCCCACATATTAATGACTTATTCAGAGGACAGGACATCAAAATTGTATTCCATGAAACCCCCCTTAATTCATAATTGCATTTCCTTCTTCTTCTTACATCTCTTCAATAATGTATTTTACATTCATTTTCCACATTTTTCCTACAAACTTTTTCTAAATCAAACTAGTGGCTACAGCTGACCATAGACACATTCCCTACTATGAGTGTACCTAAATGATAATTTCTGACTAGTGTTGGTAAAATAACTCCATACACACCTTACTGATTCCCACACCGCTCCCGACAGTCTCTGCTTCCTGGTCCCTCTCGGCACACAGGAAATGACTGTTCAGTCAGTCACTGACCACAGTGGTGACCATCCTCAGCCAATGATTGGTCATTTCCTGTTGAGAGGGGCCAGAAAGCAGGGATCGGTGGGGGTCTTTGAAGTATTTGAAGATCAGTACTTATTTTACACTATGCAGAACCTATAAAACAATGTAAAGGATGGAGCAACCTCTTTAACCATATTATCTCTCAGTGCTACACCTTTCAATATTGGCAAAAAGTGGAGAAGGAAAATAAGTGCATCCTTTACCAAATCAGGCCTAGCATATTATGAGAAAAAGGAAACAATGAACACAACATAGATAAAATGAAATTTTAAATGGAGAAACCTTAAGATCTAAAGAGAAAGTAGAACATATAGACAAATAGGAAAAACATATTCATATGGTCACCAAGAGTAACATTGAAGATCAATAAATTGTGACCCACATTAAATAGAAAGATCTGTAAATAATATTAGCTCATGGATAACAATGGACCAAATGAACAGTGAAATTATAATGCATGCTTAGGTTGTACTGTACTAATGTACTTAAAGGGGTTGGCCACTTTTTCATTACTGTTGACCAACGTGTTTGTAAGATGATTATATGGCACTTACTAGTATAGCCTTTGACCATATTCTATGCCATTTTCTATTTCTCATAAGGTATGCTCCAAGTCTGTAGTGCTATCCTCACAGAAGGGTAGTCCATAAAATGGCTGCTGATGGAGGAGCATGTGACCAGGCAAATCACCTCCATGTAATGTCTCCTCCATTCAAATATACTTCACCTGCCATCTGCATATGCCCTGTTGCCAGTTTGGTGCAAGTTCAGTGTGTTTGAATAGAGAAGACTGAGTGATGTGTCTGGTCAGCAGCAGTCACCTTCTGGACAGAACCTCTATGCAGTCAGCACAAAAGATTTGCCTAACAAGGCATGGTGTGGCTTATAAATTATACCAAATGGCACAGAATATCAATGAAGGCTATATTAATAAGTGCCACATAGTCATCTTACCTACACATTGGTCGACAGTAGCCAGAAAGTAGCCAACCCCTTTAAGCCTTCATCAAAGAGTATTAAAGCCCAAGTATTGGTTGGGCCTATGGATGCAATAGATTCTCACCCTTTTTTCTATTGTGAAGTGCTTCCAGGCTTGGGCTTGGTAGGTAGAAAAGTACTGGTGAATTATAAATTTTCCGTTGATCCACTTGTACAGGGCTGAGCCAGGCTGGTTGTTCTTGTTAGCCATTACAGCAAAATAACCCACATTTGGGATAAAGAAGATCTCCAACCCCATCGATTCTGAAGCAGTGGCAAGGTTCTGATAGTCCTCCACATAGTCAAGCTTCTCCTTTCCTGGTAACAGTTAAAAACATAGCACATTACCGCAGGTACAATTCACAGGCACTTTTTGCCCTACTAGATGAAGGCTTATTTTGGCGTTTCATTGCATTTCAGGCAATATTTAAAATTGGTCCAATTAATTCAACTGCTGAAAGCTGTTAAATATTTCTGCCCGGTAACTTGTTGAAGCTTAGAGAGGTCTAACATTTCCCATAACACTTCTCTTGAATTGCATGTTCAGGCATTTATTGTATTTCTAGGCATTAAGAACACAGCCTATGCACAGTTCTGGTCATAACATAATTACTGTTGAGAGAATCAAAGCCAAATGAATTTATTTTGATCCGAATTTCATTTGGTGGCAAAAAAATATATACATACCTCATCCATTTGCTTGCAGAGAGGCCATCTTGATTGATGGTCACGTAACCACACCAGACTCCCGAGGGTTTGTGCGGCTATCTTGATTAAAGACATGGTGTGAAATCTTGCGCGGTGATATGATGACGTCATCATGCTGGCCGGGCGCAGTGAAGTCATCACTGATGACGACATCGTGTCAGGCCAGCGGGCTGGCATGGTGACTTCACCATCCAACAAGATAGCCGCAACGGCTTCTCCGCAAGCAAATGGATAAGGTGAGTATATATATATATATATATATATATATATGTATATATATTTTTTATATTATTTCTTTTTTTACCGGATTAACCCCTGGAGGCAAATTGTTGATCAGCGATGAATGTGGTATCTGCGGAGTTCAATGACTTGGGGTGGCGTGATCGTCATACCCTGTCATTGCACCAGCTACATACAAAGAAATGCGCTTCTTGAAGTAATTCGTTACAAATCAAATTTCTTTGTGAAATTCAGTGAGGCAGCCAAATCTGAATTTGCATAACTTTGCTCATCACTAAACATAATGTCTGAACTTCATGCATTCACGTTGTTATGACGATTTCCAAGTATTCCACATAAGCCTCAGCTACATGTGTAAAACTTTAGTACATTAAATAATTTCACATGAGCGATGTTTACATCCAGACTGAACCCTGACCCATTAATTTCAAGGGGTATATGGACAGGACCATTGTTTTTCACTGACCATCTGTCTGTTCAGGAGAAATCAGTTGAATCGGCATCCGTTGCTCCGTTCCGTGGCCCCGCAAAAAAAAATATAACATGTCCTATTCTTGTCCGCGCTTTACAGACAAGAATAGGCAATTATATGTAAAGGCTGTCCGTGCCGTTCCGCAAATTGCGGAACGCGCACAGACGCCATCCAAGTTTTGCGGATCAGCGATTTGTGGACCGCAAAACACACCACGGTCGCGTGCGTGCAGCCTAAGCTAAAGTGCATGGCTAGGTTTTTATTTTTAATTTATCTCTTAAAAGAATTGGAAAACAATATCTAATATATTTGAATTTCATTCTTCTCATGTAAATATTTGGAGTGCAGAACTGAAGGAAGCCTTACATGACCTGCATGTGCTGGGTCAACATACAAGAAACATGCATGGGATAACTGAATAATAATTAATGCCACAAATACATCCTTGTGAGCGCTGGAAAGTTCTACATGTAAATATGTCTCTATAGTTTAATTATTCAATATTAAAACAAGAATTTTTCCTGAATATTTTATCTGTACACTTCAGACTAAGTATGGAAGGCTCCGTAGATGAAAGCTGTAATCTATTTTTCCTCTGTCCATATAAAAAATAAAAATTATTAACCTCTGAATGCACTAAAGTCTGATTAACTTCAACAGTTTAGTGCATTCTAAAGAAATGGTTTAATTCCTTCATGCTGCCATAACAAGTAAGGCTGCTGAACATAATGTGATTTTCATTAAGATTACAAGAAATACAACCTGCCTGCAGTGTTCAAATACCCATTTCTCCCTATCACCACTGCTGCAGAATATAACAATGACCATTCTGAACAATGGAGAGAAAGCAACCGCTAACAATCCAATTATTCAGAATTGCTGTGTATTTCTAGAAGTTTCATAAAATCGTTAACAATACAAATATGTGATGTTCCAGGCAGAACCTACATACCACAGTGCATCACTAAATACCTCCCCATAAGCTGTCCCCCAGTGAAAGCCAGCGCCAGATGCCACGTCCTGCTCTTCTACTCAGGGTGGCAATACAGTTGAATTGAGAAGTCAGGGCACCTACAGCCACCTGCCAGTTACATAAGTACTTGACGCTCCCAGCATGAATTAACCCTGGAAGCATTAGATCATTACTTACCTGGCTGGCAGCGGTAAAGAGGGCACAGACCGCCCCATGGGCATTTAGGTCATATGATCAGTATGCCCTTGAGTGACAACATCAGAAAAAGCAACATTTCTTCATGGTCAAAAAAATATACTTTATGGATTGAATTTACAAACCGGATTCCAGAAAAGTTGGGACACTATACAAATCGTGAATAAAAACTGAATGCAATGATGTGGAGGTGCCAGCTTCTAATATTTTATTCAGAATAGAACATAAATCACAGAACAAAAGTTTAAACTGAGAAAATGTACCATTTTAAGGGGAAAATATGTTGAATCAGAATTTCATGGTGTCAACAAATCCCCAAAAAGTTGGGACAAGGCCATTTTCACCACTGTGTGGCATCTCCCCTTCTTCTTACAACACTCAACAGACGTCTGGGGACCGAGGAGACCAGTTTCTCAAGTTTAGAAATATGAATGCTCTCCCATTCTTGTCTAATACAGGCCTCTAACTGTTCAATCGTCTTGGGCCTTCTTTGTTGCACCTTCCTCTTTATGATGCGCCAAATGTTCTCTATAGGTGAAAGATCTGGACTGCAGACTGGCCATTTCAGTACCCGGATCCTTCTCCTACGCAGCCATGATGTTGTGATTGATGCAGAATGTGGTCTGGCATTATCTTGTTGAAAATGCAGGGTCTACCCTGAAAGAGATGACGTCTGGATGGGAACATATGTTGTTCTAGAACCTGAATATATTTTTCTGCATTGATGGTGCCTTTCCAGACATGCAAGCTGCCCATGCCACACGCACTCATGCAACCCCATACCATCAGAGATGCAGGCTTCTGAACTGAGCGTTGATAACAACTTGGGTTGTCCTTGTCCTCTTTGGTCCGGATGACATGGCGTCCCAGATTTCCAAAAAGAACTTCGAATCGTGACTCGTCTGACCACAGAACAGTCTTCCATTTTGCCACACTCCATTTTAAATGATCCCTGGCCCAGTGAAAACGCCTGAGCTTGTGGATCTTGCTTAGAAATGGCTTCTTCTTTGCACTGTAGAGTTTCAGCTGGCAACGGCGGATGGCACGGTGGATTGTGTTCACTGACAATGGTTTCTGGAAGTATTCCTGAGCCCATTCTGTGATTTCCTTTACAGTAGCATTCCTGTTTGTGGTGCAGTGTTTTTTAAGGGCCCGGCGATCACGGGCATCTGGTATGGTTTTACGGCCTTGACCCTTACGCACAGAGATTGTTCCAGATTCTCTGAATCTTCGGATGATGTTATGCACAGTTGATGATGATAGATGCAAAGTCTTTGCAATTTTTCACTGGGTAACACCTGTCTGATATTGTTCCACTATCTTTCTGCGCAACATTGTGGGAATTGGTGATCCTCTACCCATCTTGGCTTCTGAGAGACACTGCCACTCTGAGAAGCTCTTTTTATACCCAATCATGTTGCCAATTGACCTAATTAGTGTTAATTGGTCTTCCAGCTCTTCGTTATGCTCAAATTTACTTTTTCCAGCCTCTTATTGCTACTTGTCCCAACTTTTTGGGGATTTGTTGACACCATGAAAATTTGAATCAATGTATTTTTCCTTTAAAATGATACATTTACTCGGATTAAACATTTGATCTGTTATCTACGTTCTATTACAAATAAAATATTGACATTTGCCATCTCCACATCATTGCATTCAGTTTTTATTCACAATTTGTTTAGTGTCCCAACTTTTTTGGAATCCGGTTTATATATTGATGAAACCAACATAATTCTTTGAGGAAGGATGAGAATTGCTGTCTTTTACCAATGTTTGATCATTTAAGTTGGCACTGTGAACCTATTAATCTTTCATTATGATTGCATATGCTAGGCAAAAGGCTATTGTTATGATGGCATATACTAGGCAAAACAAACAAAAGTTCCATTAAAACACTACCCCCAGGCCTACTTAACCCCCCGCTGGGTTTACATGGGCCGATGCTCAGGCCAGTTATTGGGGATGAACATTCCTATGTACACTTGTTCCCGATAATTGGGCCATCTAAAGCTAAACGCTCATTCATAAAGTGCAACAATAGTTAATGCAAACAGTTTTAATAATATTTTCTGGGCAGCAGATCGTGCTGTCTAAAAAGCACTCTGCTGCCCAGAAACAATTCAGCTGTATGAGGACAAGCTATAGCAGTAGCGATTGTTTATCTTCACACAGTGAGGTGATCATTGCAAGTAATTGATACTTGGCTGCTGGTCACGGCATGTAAATCCAGCATTACTAGTAATAGTAATATATATGTTATATCCATGACTAGAATATACCACAACTCTTCTGCTAAAATTAGTTATGCTCCATCTCCTGGTGTCCAAAGCACTGCAGAGTTCTCCCAGATCCTCCCTGCTTGGAAGTCGGAGCTAAAATCTATCAGACAAAGGGAGAGCCTATAAGAAAAAGTGACTCCACTATGGTAGATTTATCACATACCATACACGATCACTCATGCACTAGAATAAATGCCAAACACTACATGTCCCATTAAATAATCATGGTAATAGCTGATCTCTAGAGTTTCAGAAGACAGACCCACAATGATCAGTTGACTGTTGGGTATGCTTCATGTGGAAATTAGTTAACATAACATAACACCCATGTGAAAACAGAAATGACCTAATAGTTACTTGTATAGTCATTTTTGGCCTTTCTTTTAGTATCAATAAGTGCCACCGAGTGGTACATAAAATTTGATTTGAGTCTTTTACATCATTTATTGTAAGGCTTCAACAGTAATGTGAGGATGTCCTTTTTAACACTGTGCCTGTCAAGGATTTGCCAGGTTAGTTCTTCTTGAGATAATGTACTACTTTGAGAATCTCAACCATATGGAGACAATGGCTAAGGAACACAGTGGAGGACTTCTTTAAAAGTTGCAGAACACTGTAAATCTTCAAAGCAAACCTATTGTGTTAGGTGATTTTTCCAAATAAGTAGAATGACACTATATCTGACCATTACATGGCTTATATCCTTTATATTTAGCAGATTTCCTATTTTGGCTCTCTATATTGTCTCCCATGAAGTGCACATACAGACAAGAGCAGATCTTGCTCTCCTATGTCTCCCTTTTTTTACACATACACACAGAAGCAGTAGAATTAAGGACATTGTACAACAGTACTGAGCAGTGTTGCTGTGAATCCAGCACTGAGGTAAGCAAGAACACTTACTCGATGTAGCATCTGTGCCAGTCTCTCTACAACAGCTCACTTCCCCTCCAGTCTCCATAGATATTTATGGACATCAGCTGTTAAAGCTGTCCCATGTCTACCTTTCTGTTGATCACTGGAGTGATCAGTGCAGGAGGCAGGGGGAGGGGGCAAGAGAAACGCCCAATAAGTGGAGAAACTGTTTTTTCCACAAATGATCTTATCTTCATGTGTATCACTGATTGGTGAAATTACCATCATGGATGTTACCATTATTATCACAGTTGTTTGCATTTTATAGTGTAATACATGAGAACTACAATCATGGTCATCTATATATACATATATAATAGCATTCATACTTTCAAGTACAGGAATCCATTCAATGCCATTACAGAGGAAGAGACCCTTGAGAGATGTATCCATCCAGAATTGGGAAATTTCATTATCTGAACATGGGGGCTTTGGACCCAAGGTCACCTTCATATCAGCTTCTAGAAAAAGAAAGATGTACAAATTAAATCACAGAACTCTTCACGACTGGGAAACAAAACTGAGTTTATTCTTCTCTACCTTTACAAAAATAACTTATTTTTCAACTATAGTCCTGTATAAAGTGGTGAAATTTTTTTGAATATTTCTTAAAACAAATGCACGAACTAATATGAATGAATGTATTGCAGAGAGTGTGGGCAGACTTGTATATACAGTCCTGATAAAAAGTTTAAAGGGACACTGACAGGCCCAATTAGCATATTGAGTTATATATATCACAGTACAGGTCATATAAAGTGTATTAGAATCATGTAAGTATCCCCCCTGCCCACCTTATAAATAAGGAAATATAAAGTTTTATAACCTGCTTGTCCGGTCTCCAATATGCCCAAGGGGCGGCGTTTCATCTGAAAATGCGCCCAGCCAGCTGCTCCCAACTGCCGTTCTGAAGCCCCGCCCAGCTCATCAATTATCACTTCGCTGGGCGGCGGCTACAACTCTCCAGGTCACGATTCTGCGCATGGGCAATCGAATCCTCCTGGCATCGTTCGTGTGTAATCTTCTGCGCCTGCGCCCCGCCGTGGTTAGATCGCGCCTGCGTACACACCCTGCCTGCGTCCCCGAGCCTCTGCCTCATGCGCATGCGCCAGACACTGTTCATAGCAGCAGCGCTTCAGGCGCGATCTAACCACGGCGGGGCGCAGGCGCAGAAGATTACACACGAACGATGCCAGGAGGATTCGATTGCCCATGCGCAGGATCGTGACCTGGAGAGTTGTAGCCGCCGCCCAGCGAAGTGAATATTGATGAGCTGGGCGGGGCTTCAGAACGGCAGTTGGGAGCGGCTGGCTGGGCGCATTTTCAGATGAAACGCCGCCCCTTGGGCAGATTGGAGACCGGACAAGCAGGTTATAAAACTTTATATTTCCGTATTTATAAGGTGGGCAGGGGGGATACTTACATGATTCTAATACATTTTATATGACCTGTACTGTGATATATATAACTCAATATGCTAATTGGGCCTGTCAGTGTCCCTTTAAGACCACATGAAAAATGGCAAAAAATCATATTTTACATTGTTGGATCTTAACCACCTCAGGACCGCCGTACGCAGGATTGCGTCCTGCCGGCGGTCCTGCTCTTCTGGATGGACGCATATACGCGTCCTCCCGCGAGAGCCGAGATTTCCTGTGAACGCGCGCGCACAGGAACGGAAGGTAAGCGAGTGGATATCCAGCCTGCCAGCGGCGATCGCTCGCTGGCAGGCTGGAGATCCGAATTTTTTAACCCCTAACAGGTATATTAGACGCTGTTTTCATAACAGCGTCTAATATACCTCCTACCTGGTCCTCTGGTGGTCCCTTTTGTTAGGATCGACCACCAGAGGACTCAGGTAGGTCAGTACAGTAGCACCAAACACCACACTACACTACACCCCCCCCCCGTCACTTATTAACCCCTTATAAACCCCTGATCACCCATGATCACCCCATATAAACTCCCTGATCACCCCCCTGTCATTGATCACCGCCCTGTCATTGATCACCCCCCTGTCAGGCTCCGTTCAGACGTCCGTATGATTTTTACGGATCCACGGATACATGGATCGGATCCGCAAAAAGCATACGGACGTCTGAATGGAGCCTTACAGGGGGGTGATCAATGACAGGCGGGTGATCACCCATATACACTCCCTGATCACCCCCCTGTCATTGATCACCCCCCTGTCATTGATCACCCCCCTGTAAGGCTCCATTCAGACGTCCGCATGATTTTTACGGATCCATGGATACATGGATCGGATCCGCAAAACACATGCGGACGTCTGAATGGAGCCTTACAGGGGGTGATCAATGACAAGCGGGTGATCACCCATATACACTCCCTGATCACCCCCCTGTCATTGATAACCCCCCTGTAAGGCTCCATTCACACGTCCGCATGTGTTTTGTGGATCCGATCCATGTATCCATGGATCCGTAAAAATCATGCGGACGTCTGAATGGAGCCTTACAGGGGGGTGATCAATGACAGGCGGGTGATCACCCATATACACTCCCTGATCACCCCCTGTCATTGATCACCCCCCTGTCATTGATCACCCCGCTGTAAGGCTCCATTCAGACGTCCGCATGATTTTTACGGATCCATGGATACATGGATCGGATCCACAAAACACATGCGGACGTCTGAATGGAGCCTTACAGGGGGGGTGATCATTGACAGGGGGGTGATCACCCTGATCACCCTGATCACCCCCTGTCATTGATAACCCCCCTGTAAGGCTCCATTCAGACGTCCGCATGTGTTTTGTGGATCCGATCCATGTATCCATGGATCCGTAAAAAATCATGCGGATATCTGAATGGAGCCTTACAGGAGGGGTGATCATTGACAGGGGGGTGATCACCCCCTGTCATTGATAACCCCCCTGTAAGGCTCCATTCAGACGTCCGCACGCGTTTTGTGGATCCGATCCATGTATCCATGGATCCGTAAAAAATCATGCGGATGTCTGAATGGAGCCTTACAGGGGGGGTGATCAGTGACAGGGGGGTGATCACCCTGATCACCCTGATCACCCCCTGTCATTGATAACCCCCCTGTAAGGCTCCATTCAGACGTCCGCATGCGTTTTGTGGATCCGATCCATGTATCCATGGATCCGTAAAAAATCATGCGGATGTCTGAATGGAGCCTTACAGGGGGGGTGATCAGTGACAGGGGGGTGATCAGGGAGTCTATATGGGTGATCACCCCCCTGTCATTGATCACCCCCCTGTCATTGATCACCCCCCTGTCATTGATCACCCCCCCCCCCCCTGGTAAGGCTCCATTCAGACATTTTTTTTGGCACAAGTTAGCGGAAATTTTTTGTTTGTTTTTGTTTTTGTTTTTTCTTACAAAGTCTCATATTCTACTAACTTGTGTCAAAAAATAAAATCTCACATGGACGCACCATACCCCTCACGGAATCCAAATGCGTAAACATTTTTAGACATTTATATTCCAGACTTCTTCTCACGCTTTAGGGCCCCTAAAAAGCCAGGGCAGTATAAATACCCCACATGTGACCCCATTTCGGAAAGAAGACACCCCAAGGTATTCCGTGAGCGGCATATTGAGTCCATGAAAGATTGAAATTTTTGTCCTAAGTTAGCGGAAAGTGAGACTTTGTGAGAAAAAAACAAAAAAAAATCAATATCCGCTAACTTATGCAAAAAAAAAAAAATTCGAGGAACTCGCCATGCCCCTCATTGAATACCTTGGGGTGTCTTCTTTCCAAAGTGGGGTCACATGTGGGGTATTTATACTGCCCTGGCTTTTTAGGGGCCCGAAAGTGTGAGAAGAAGTCTGGGATCCAAATGTCTAAAAATGCCCTCCTAAAAGGAATTTGGGCCCCTTTGCGCATCTAGGCTGCAAAAAAGTGTCACACATGTGGTATCGCCGTACTCAGGAGAAGTTGGGGAATGTGTTTTGGGGTGTCATTTTACATATACCCATGCTGGGTGAGAGAAATATCTTGGTCAAATGCCAACTTTGTATAAAAAAATGGGAAAAGTTGTCTTTTGCCAAGATATTTCTCTCGCCCAGCATGGGTATATGTAAAATGACCCCCCAAAACACATTCCCCAACTTCTCCTGAGTACGGCGATACCACATGTGTGACACTTTTTTGCAGCCAAGGTGGGCAAAGGGGCACCTTTCGGATTTCGCAGGCCACTTTTTTACACATTTTGATTGCAAGGTACTTCTTACACATTTGGGCCCCTAAATTGCCAGGGCAGTATAACTACGCCACAAGTGACCCCATTTTGGAAAGAAGACACCCCAAGGTATTCTGTGAGGGGCACGGCGAGTTCCTAGAATTTTTTATTTTTTGTCACAAGTTAGTGGAAAATGATGATTTTTATTTTTTTCTCTTTTTTCCTTACAAAGTCTCATATTCCACTAACTTGCGACAAAAAATAAAAAATTCTAGGAACTCGCCATGCCCCTCACGGAATACCTTGGGGTGTCTTCTTTCCAAAATGGGGTCACTTGTGGGGTAGTTATACTGCCCTGGCAATTTAGGGGCCCAAATGTGTGAGAAGAACTTTGCAATCAAAATGTGTAAAAAATGCCCTGCAAAATCCGAAAGGTGCACTTTGGAATATGTGCCCCTTTGCCCACCCTGGCAGCAAAAAAGTGTGACACATCTGGTATCGCCGTACTTAGGAGAAGTTGGGCAATGTGTTTTGGGGTGTCATTTTACATATACCCATGCTGGGTGAGAAAAATATCTTGGTCAAATGCCAACTTTGTATAAAAAAATGGGAAAAGTTGTCTTTTGCCAAGATATTTCTCTCACCCAGCATGGGTATATGTAAAATGACACCCCAAAAAACATTCCCCAACTTCTCCTGAGTACGGCGATACCAGATGTGTGACACTTTTTTGATGCCAAGGTGGGCAAAGGGGCACATATTCCAAAGTGCACCTTTCGGATTTCACCGGTCATTTTTTACAGATTTTGATTGCAAGGTACTTCTCACACATTTGGGCCCCTAAATTGCCAGGGCAGTATAACTACGCCACAAGTGACCCCATTTTGGAAAGAAGACACCCCAAGGTATTCCGTGAGGGGCATGGCGAGTTCCTAGAATTTTTTATTTTTTGTCGCAAGTTAGTGGAATATGAGACTTTGTAAGGAAAAAAGAAAAAAAAAATCATCATTTTCCGCTAACTTGTGACAAAAAATAAAAAATTCTAGGAACTCGCCATGCCCCTCACGGAATACCTTGGGGTGTCTTCTTTCCAAAATGGGGTCACTTGTGGCGTAGTTATACTGCCCTGGCAATTTAGGGGCCCAAATGTGTGAGAAGTACCTTGCAATCAAAATGTGTAAAAAATGGCCTGCAAAATCTGAAAGATGCACTTTGGAATATGTGCCCCTTTGCCCACCTTGGCAGCAAAAAAGTGTGACACATCTGGTATCGCCGTACTCAGGAGAAGTTGGGGAATGTGTTTTGGGGTGTCATTTTACATATACCCATGCTGGGTGAGAGAAATATCTTGGCAAAAGACAACTTTTCCCATTTTTTTATACAAAGTTGGCATTTGACCAAGATATTTTTCTCACCCAGCATGGGTATATGTAAAATGACACCCCAAAACACATTCCCCAACTTCTCCTGAGTACGGCGATACCAGATGTGTCACACTTTTTTGCTGCCAAGGTGGGCAAAGGGGCACATATTCCAAAGTGCACCTTTTGGATTTCACCGGTCATTTTTTACACATTTTGATTGCAAAGTTCTTCTCACACATTTGGGCCCCTAAATTGCCAGGGCAGTATAACTTCCCCACAAGTGACCCCATTTTGGAAAGAAGACACCCCAAGGTATTCTGTGAGGGGCATGGTGAGTTCCTAGAATTTTTTATTTTTTGTCGCAAGTTAGTGGAATATGAGACTTTGTAAGAAAAAAAAAAAAATCATCATCATTTTCCGCTAACTTGTGACAAAAAATAAAAAGTTCTATGAACTCACTATGCCCATCAGCGAATACCTTAGGGTGTCTACTTTCCGAAATGGGGTCATTTGTGGGGGTTTTCTACTGTTTGGGCATTGTAGAACCTCAGGAATCATGACAGGTGCTCAGAAAGTCAGAGCTGTTTCAAAAAGCAGAAATTCACATTTTTGTACCATAGTTTGTAAATGCTATAAATTTTACCCAAACCATTTTTTTTTTTGCCCAAACATTTTTTTTTATCAAAGACATGTAGAACAATAAATTTGGCAAAAAATTTATATATGGATGTCGTTTTTTTTGCTAAATTTTACAGCTGAAAGTGAAAAATGTCATTTTTTTGCAAAAAAATAGTTACATTTTGATTAATAACAAAAAATGTAAAAATGTCAGCAGCAATAAAATACCACCAAATGAAAGCTCCATTAGTGAGAAGAAAAGGAGGTAAAATTCATTTGGGTGGTAAGTTGCATGACCGAGCGATAAACGGTGAAAGGAGTGTAGTGCCGAAGTGTAAAAAGTGCTCTGGTCATGAAGGGGGTTTCACCTAGCGGGGCTGAAGTGGTTAACAAGGTTCCAAGTAGAGCTTCAACATGCAACAAGAAGAAATGAGAGTGAGACAAAACATTTTTTGAGCATTCAATTAATTGAAAATAACGATTAAACTGAAACAGGCTGTTTTTCAGCTGATGAAAAGTTTAGGACCACATGCCTTTAAAAGGCCAAATCTGTGCAAAGATGTGGATTCATTGTAATTTTCTGTCAGGTAGTCACACATTGTGATGGCAAAGGCAAAAAAACTATTTTTAAACGTGTTCGGGTTGTTGAACTGCATAAGCAGGGTCTCTCACAGCGCGCCATCGCTGCTGAGGTGGGACGCAGTAAGACAGTCATTTGGAATTTCTTAAATGATCCTGAGGGTTATTGAACAAAAAAGTCAAGTGGAAGACCCAAAAAAATGTCATCAGCACTGAGCCAGAGGATCCAATTGGCTGTCCGTCAAGACACTGGACGATCCTCCGCCCAAATTAAAGCCCTTACTGGTGCTGACTGCAGCCCCATAACCATCAGACGGCATTTGAGACTTAAGGACTTCAAAAACAAAAAACGTCTTCAAAGACCTCGTCTCCTTGAACGCCACAGAACTGCTCGTTTGGACTTTGCAAGAGAGCACCAAACATGGGACATTCAAAGGTGGAAGAAAGTTTTATTCTCTGATGAGAAAAGATTTAACCTTGATGGTCCTGATGGTTTCCAACGTTACTGGCATGACATGCAGATCCCACCTGAGATGTTTTCTACGCGCCACAGTGGAGGGGGCGCTATAATGGTCTGGGGTGCTTTTTCCTTCAGTGGAACAATGGAGCTTCAAGAAGTGCAGGGGCATCAAACGGCAGCTGACTATGTCCAGATGTTGCAGAGAGCATTCCTCATGACTGAGGGCCCTTGTCTGTGTGGTAACGACTGGGTTTTTCAACAGAACAACGCTACAGTACACAATGCCCGCAGGACAAGGGACTTCTTCCAGGAGAATAACATCACTCTTTTGGCCCATCCTGCATGTTCCCCTGATCCAAATCCAATTGAGAACCTTTGGGGATGGATGGCAAGGGAAGTTTACAAAAATGGACAACAGTTCCAGACAGTAGATAGCCTTCGTGTGGCCATCTTCACCACTTGGAGAAATGTTCCCACTCACCTCATGGAAACTCTTGCATTAAGCATGCCGAAACGATTTTTGGAAGTGATAAACAATAACAGCGGAGCTGCTCATTACTGAGTTCATGTTTGGAAGTTGGATTTCTGTTTTGGGGGGGTTTAGTATTTTTTTGGAGGTGTGGTCCTAAACTTTTGATCAGCTGAAAAACAGCCTGTTTCAGTTTATTCGTTGTTTTCATTAAATTGAATGCTCAAAAAATGTTTTGTCTCACTCCCATTTCTTCTTGTTGCATGTAGAAGCTCTACTTGGAACCTTGTTAAGATCCAACCATGCTAAATATTTTTTTGCCATTTTTCAAGTGGTCTTGAACTTTTGATCAGGACTGTACCATATGTCCCTAGAGCAATATAATTTAGCTGTATTTTCTCTTAGAATTTCGGTTATTACGTTTCCCCAAACTGTGGTCTTAAATAAATGATAATAATACAAATATTAACCTGATGGCTCTTTGCATATAGATATTTGTGAAATAGCTATGGTAATATTAACAGCGGTAAAATATTCAGCTTGTACTCAGTTATGTTAAATTGTGCAAATCAATATTTCTCACACTTAAATGTATGGGGAAGGTAAACACAGCGTTTTTCATTATTTTAATTTCCAATTTGCAGAAGCAAATGAAATTCACTTAATCTTGTAGTCAAATTCCTTCATTTATTTGTATTAATGCACCAGGCAGAAGCCATGCTGACAAATCAAGAGATAAAAGAATATTATTATGGATTATTGCCACTATACTTTTAGGTGGGCATTAAAATGATCAGGCGTCAACCAACCATACGGGTACATCAGTTGAATTTCACTTCCTTCAGTCCTAAGTGGTAGCTCTTTCAGCACCTCGGGAATGGACAGCTCTGCAAGCCTTGGTCTGACATTCGGACATATAGTAGATGTTGCATCAGATCCTGGCAGAAGAACAAGTTGCCTCAACAAGCCCTGGAATACATAATACAGTCTTCTAACAACACACTTTTCAAAGAAGCAACTTTATACAGTAGCTGAGAATTTGTTACAACGTTACATAGAATATTCTATAAAGCAATAGAAATAGAACATGTGCTTGCAGAACCTCCTAGACTGCTGCTTGCTTTAGATTAGAAACCACAGATCCGATTGAAACTTTGACCTCTTTTTATATTCACAGGATTCTTATGATATTACGATGTTTCAGAATTACATTTTACCTCCCAAAAGAAATCAGCTTGTATCACATTATTTCTCAGCAGGAAATCATTAACGATTTTAAATTTATGCAGTTGATCTGCAAACATAAGTCAGAAAATCTAGCTGTCAAACTAAAAACATTTTCAAGATAGTCATTAAATTGCTGTAAGGTGAAATACCAGTACTGAGACAAGTTTATAAAAAGAGATGCATTTGTCATAGGTGGCATCAATAAATGAGAAGTCTGCTAGGAGTAGAGTAATAGTGGTCTACTTATAGGAGACATTGCAGCTATTTACACAGCAGACATTCCTCAAATGTAGTCAAGGCTAATTAGCTTCAATCATCGACTCTTTTCAATTAAACCGTTTTAGTCTCCAGTTATCTGCAGGAAATGTGTGTAACATATGTCGTTTCTAAAAAGATCATGTAAGTAGAAAGAATTATAATGTGGGCCATATATGTTATCATGCTGCAATTTCTTTTGCAGTTCCATTGCTCAAATTATTTGCTCCTGCTCCCCAGCACAAAATCTGTCCCTGACCTACTATGTGCCATTTAGTATACTGGTGCTTTTTGAGGTGGCAGTGGGACCTTTGGGTCCCCCAAGGCACCAGATATCTGTTACCTCTTCATCTCTTACAGCTATTCCTTTTACTACCAAAGAGTTCTGAGAGTGGTCAGGGTCCTCTGGAAATTATTGGCATGGGCTTCTTACCAACCACTAGTTATAATATACGTGTCTCAGTTGACATAATGCTGTTGAGCAGTATTTCTGCACTAAATATATTCTACATATGAGTTTTGTGTCTCGTACTAATGCCTATATGTTAAAGAAATTGTGTAGGCTGTATATATTGATGATCTATCCTCATGATGGGTCATCAATATCTGATCAGTGCGGGCCCGACATCTGGCACCTCCACTGATCAGCTGTTTGAGAGAAGGTGGCACTCCATGCCATTGCTACTTCCTCTTCATTTCACTGCCGTTGATTGGATCTTGCAATTTGAAGTACATGATAGAAGCTTCCATTGGTTTCATTACAGACATGAGGATTCATGATTGGACCTTGCACCTGAAAACATCCAATCACTTACTCATTCATCAGCCATGTTCCATAAATAAACGTATAAAAGACTTCAGCTAGGACTACAAGACTCCTCGATACTGTAGAGCTTGAGGGCTCTTGAAGAGGAATACTACAAATCTAGGCAACAGGGTAGCCATCGTTAAAAAAAAAATTGGAGGTGGTGTTGGATTGGCTGGATGTTTTGACACATGACGGTATTTTGGGTCAACATGCGATCTCCATTTATTGTGGATCACACACCCATTCATTTTGCAAAAAAGACCCATGTGCTGTCTGTATCTGTGTCACAAATCTGCAAATTATAGAGCATTACTTATTCTTGTCCATTTGGCACAGAAGAATAGCCATTTCTATTAGGAAATTGCGGCATGCTCATGAATCGTATCTATATTTTGCAGATCCGTGGCTTGAAGACCGCAAAACATGAGGCCTTATAAAACTCTTCTACTTTACTACCCTTTATCCTTTATATATTTATGAACTTGACCCCTATACAGGATGAAATGTGCTACACACAGTAGGTAAGACACACCACATGGTACTTTTGTACAAAGTATCTTCTCCTCTGTCAACCACTGAGAGACTGAAAAATATGTTCTTCAGCAGTTGCAATGTGTATTAACACTGCACTGTGTCCCAGCTACTGAAGAACAATCAATCAATGGTGCACTGGAAATACCACCTTACTTTTCAAAAAGAGGTTTTGCAGCAGCGGTGATGTTTGCTATAGGGAAAACTGTACCTTCTGCTCTGAACTGTAAGAATTTTGGGAGTGGCACAACCTGTATATATTTACTCTGCCCCTAGTTTTGTGGTGTTATATGGTCACAGAATTCCTTGTGAGTAGAGATGAGCGAATCAACTCTAAATAAACTAAATTTATTACAAATTTCCCACAAATAAAACCTAAACTTTTTTGTTCTGTGTCAGAAGAATCACAAAAAATGGCAGCCACCATGTTACAAGGCAGTAGACAGAGAAGGAGGCATCAGCCACCAAAATGGGATCATTTTTTGAATGTTTTAATAAATAAAAAAATCAAAGTTTTTTTTTTTTAAACAGGCTGTTTTTTACCACCCTTCACCATCCATTTACCCATAGCCATATATGTCACTGTTACTTTCACTTTACTAATGCTGTCTTAAAGAGCTTGAAAGAGATTGAATACAGTCCTAGGAGACCTCAGAGTTTCATACAGGACTTTTCAGGGCAATTAGGGCACTTTCGATTCAGGTCTAATTTATTCAGATCAAATCGAATCGGGCGACAGATTTGTGCAAAAACGAATTTCAAGAAATTTGCTCATCTCTACTGGTGAGTGTAGAAGCAAAACACTTACAGAAAAAAATCCTTTACGCCGCCTTCTGCTTCCAACATATATCCTGGAGTTGATGGTGTTTAGGGATGATGGAAATGGTTTGTCTAGGACACTAAAGATAAAAAATAATTGCTTCATTATAATCACAATAGTAAATGTACAGCAAGAGAAAATCCAAGAATAATGGAAAATAATGTAGATTTATGTACAAGGGAAGTATCACAAGTCCATTGTTAAATTACATCGTCTGCTTCACTAGTAAGAAGTCATGTACATTAAAACAAGCACTGTCTGAGGACGGCTTATATTTTATTCTTGGCAATCTTATTTCCCCAGAGAGCTTAAATTCTAATTTAGACACACACTGGCAAGTGGCTGGAGTCATTAATGAGCAAAGATTTATTTGAAACAAATTTTTATTGTTTGTGTGGGTAAAAAGTAGCTGCTGTTTCAATTCACTGTAATTATTTCCCCACAACTGTGCACATAATTCATTTTAACGGCTGAGTAATGAAACACGTCTGAAAATAAAAACATCCATCGGGTGAAGTAGAAAATTGCCTTTTAAGTATATAAATGTAGGACTCGCAATGCACACATACTAGACGATGTGTCTATTGTGACTTCACTAGATTTCATGCATAAAGTATTTTCTTTGTAAATATGATACATTATACATAAAGTACATGGGTCGGGGAATAAAAATTATGTTACCTAGGCAGAAGAAGAAGGTTTTTTTTTCATCAGGGTATTTATTATGAATAAGACCACATTGCTTCTTTATAGTAGAGCGAAGTGGAAACATATGTGGTGCTGCTCATGACAGCTGTACTAAAGAAGAGGAGAGGAACAGCTTGCCAAAGTTCACCATATCCGGCCTAGCCTGATACTGCCGTGCACCACCAGATCCCATTGACCATAACGTGATCCGCGTGGATCTGGATGGTTTCCAGCATGAGTGCTAGGTTTCAGCCAGTCAAAAACGAGTGGGTGAACCAGATTTTGTCTGGCCAAAACCAGGCGCTCTTGAAGGAGACCATCTGGATCCAATTATAGTCAATGCCTGCTGGATATCTTTAGTGCAGCTGTTAGACTAGCCTAGGCTCTATTGGTCATACTGCTGCTCACTTTCTGTTTGCAAAAAAGACACCTGTGAGTGTCGAAATGCGCGTCACATGAGTGACCAATAAATCCTTTTGAGCAAAGAAAATTGGAGTGCCGGTTTTTCTTCGTTGTGCAGACTTCGGGATTACATCAGCAAGACCGAGCACCCGCCGACTAACGCGCAGTGCTGCCTGACCTTACCATACAGAGCCTAGGCTCTGTCAGGTCTCAATTGCCTCCCTACCTAAGGGCATACACAACTTTCACCTAAGGTAAAAGCTGTTTAAATGCCACTAAATCTCACTATAGAGGGCCTGTCAGCAGGATCCACCCCTGGTAGAGTTGATCCTATTGATTAAAAGAATACCTGGGTTTTGAAAATCAGTTGCAGCATTCCTGAGAAAAAAAAATTAGGGCTTCAGTGCACCAAGGGGTGTGGCCAACACTGGTAAGCTATGGTTCTGATGTGCACCTAGAGGGTAGGCCCCGCCCCTCAGTCTACTGAAGCCATCACCTGCATAAAAATTATTATATATTTTTTTTTTCTCTCAGGAACACCACAATCGATTTTCACAAGACAAGTATCATTTTGATCAGCTTGATCAACCCTGCCAGGCAGTATGTCTGTTTAATAGAATTGATCCTGCTATGTGTTATTTAAGAAAACCTGTCAGTCTCCTTTCCTCACCCACACAGAGTGATTGACAACTACAGGGAAGCTGCCAATCAGTAAGTATGTAATGCACCGGACCAGTTGGGGGCTGTGCCCGAAGATCAGGCCAGTCAGAGTCTGTAATAATAATAAGGAAATTGCAGCACACAGTATCTCTTGATGCTTTTAAATTTTAATTTCACATTTTTACATTTTTTTAAACATGCTTAAAGTTCCGGTGCAATATTCACAGTGGAAAAGGTAGAAGATGTGTGACCAAACGTTTCGGCCTGTCACGGCCTTCTTCAGTGGTCTAAATCTATAAAGATAATTCATATTTATCAGTCATATGTTATATGCATTGGTATCTTCATCACATGAGGATAAAATGTTTTCATTTATCTATGTACACATTTATAATTTGAACGTAAGAAAAGTTAATGTACAAAAGATGTATTATTAAAAACAATAGACAGCTCATTATCCCTTCTGAGTGAACCTAGTATCAACCATTATCAGCTATTATCATTAAACTCTATGCAGTTCAGTATGTTATTATTGGTCAATGGATCCCTGGACATGGTGCGTCACCGCATCCTGATTGTATGCATAGTGATTCTGTCCAATGCGGAACACACCCACACTATTATGTAAATATTATACTTAGTGTTATAGACAATATGTATATCACTATTGAGGCATATATCAATTTTGTGTGTTGTGTCCGTCATTGGGCAGCCCCACTAATGCATACAGTCTATGGATAAGGCTCATCCTCAACTTAGAACGGTCGGCGGTCACATCAAAATCACTTGGATAGACCTCAAGGTATCATCTATATGGGCAAAAATAAGTTCCATCTGGAATATGCAAGTAAGCCATTCAGTAGAGTAGCAAGTGATTGATCTGTGATCATTACCTTCAGTGCTGTGTCTTCAAGGAAAAAGCGCCGGGTGTATAATGTGGGAGCCGATTTTGGCGCCTTTTATTATCGCGGGGGATGCGCGTCATTGCGCTCTACGTCATACGGCATTCCCGGTCATGTGATTGGGAAGTGCGTGCGTTCCATTTGCGTGTCAAGCACGCAGACCGGCCGTGTGCTGAGTTGCCGTGCGCATGCGCAAGCAGGACCGGAACTGTCCTGCGTTCCACCTGCGTGTCATTCGTGCCGTTCGGGGGAAGGGAAGTGTTATGCGGCGTAACATTAATATGGTATCGTGCGCTGGGGCTGCAATGAGCCACCTTGTGTATAGCATAGCCATACATTTAAATGTGGAGCCTGGATACAGTGAAGCACCAATTCAGAATAAACCTGTTACATCTGATATATGTTAATTGAGCAATATAGAATTTAATATTATGAAAGAGAACCTTAGTTCCATAATGCAAATATAATGTCCCTAGTGTGATGGGAAATGGGTAGGATGGATGGATAACAGGAAAGAGGGATGGGAAAGATCTCAGGAGGGGGAGGAGGAAGGGGGGAGGAAATGGGGAGGGAAAGGGAAGAAAAAAGGGGAGGAGGGAGGAGGGGGGGGGGGGGGGGGGGGGGGGGGAAAGTGTTATCTCACCCTCGCAGGTCGTGATATCAGCGGGTCTGTAAGGAGAAATAAAGAGATTTCTTTGTTAACAACACATAGGGATTGCTCAATATATTAAACATTAATGGAAAAGTCACATTCTCGATTTAAACCATGTGGTGTAAGAGTCCCGAGTGTGTGGATCCAATACGCTTCTCGTTGTTTTAAATGTAAAATCCGGTTTCCTCCACGTCTTGGAGAATCGACCTGTTCCAATATTTGGAACCGTAATTGTGATGCCTGGTGATTTTTCTCTTTGAAGTGGTATGGGACGGGTAGCAAGGTGTGTCCGAGTCTAATTGTGGACTTATGTTTACTTACGCGATCGCGTATATGTTGGGTAGTCTCGCCCACATACGCCAGTCCGCATGGGCATTTCAGTATATAGACCACAAAGCTTGAGTCACACGTAAAAAAACCTTTAATGGGGTATTGTCGTCCGGTTCTTGGGTGGGTCACGTATTCGCCTCTGGTGACGCTTGAGCATTGAGCGCAGTGTAAACATGGGAATGTACCTTGTCGTTGACTCCTCAAGAAAGTCTGTTTTGGCAGCCTAGTAAGGCTACCTATGTCGGCCTTGACCAGTTTGTCTTTGACATTATGGGGTCTCTTGTAGCATGTGATTGGGGGTTCGCTGAATTCCGGAATGTTGGGATATGCTTTTACGAGTAATGGCCAATGTTTTCTTAATGCTTGGTGAATTTTAGGTATCAAGGGGTGGTATGTTGTTACACAGGCTAGTCTTTTGGGTTCTTTGTGACGTGGTCTAACTCTTTCGTTAATATTATTTAATGTCGAATTAAGGAGTGTTCGGGGATAACCTCTTGTCTGGAATTTCTCTGTCATCTCCATCAGTCTGGTTTCCCTTACTTCGGTGTCCGTGACGATGCGGTTAACTCTTATGAATTGGGACTTCGGCAGAGAATTTTTAGTAGCCCTGGGGTGGCAGCTGTTAAAGTGGAGAAGACTATTACGGTCAGTGGGTTTATTGTATAGATCCAATGTTATATTGCCTGAGGGGTCGAGTTCAATTATTGTGTCTAGGAAACTTATTTTCTCTTTACTTGACTGTATGGTGAATCCTAGTTCTGGATAAATGGAATTGAGATCCTGTACAAATTTTTCAATAGTGTTTGTGGGGCCCCCCCATATGCAAAAAATGTCGTCGATGAACCGTAGCCACGTGATTGAAAATTGGTTAAATAAGGGATGAGTATATACATGATCCTCCTCAAAGGCTATCATATATGCATTTGCATATGGCGGGGCCACATTTGACCCCATGGCGGTACCTTTTTTCTGGCCGTAGTATGTGTCCCCCAACAAGAAGTAATTTTTGGTTAGTATAGTTGTTAGTAATTCTATACAGAATTTCTGTTGTGTTGTTTCTAGATTTGAGTGATTATGTAGTAATCTGGTGGTAGCTTGAATCCCTTTTTCGTGTTCAATGGATGTGTATAAACTGTTCACATCTAGGGTGATTAATGTGCAACCAGGTGGCTTATCTATCTCTTGCAATTTGGAGATAAAGTCTGTTGTGTCAAGAAGAAATGATCTGGATGTTTTAATCAGGGGCGTTAGGATTTTTTCTAGATAAATAGCCAATGGTGAAAATATGGAATCTGTGGAAGCGACAATAGGGCGGCCAGGGGGATCTTGTAAATTTTTGTGGATTTTGGGTAAAGTGTAAAATACGGGTATGATGGGATCTTGTTTGCTGAGAAATGTTACGGTTTTGGAATCAATTATCCCTAGATTATTGTATCTTGTTAGAATGTTGGAGATACACTCCTGAATTTGTGGTGTTGGGTTCTGCCTTAAGATTTCATATGTTGTCTCGTCCTCTAGTTGTCTCCTTATTTCACGCATGTATTTAATTTTATCCATCACCACCAGGGCACCACCCTTATCGGCTGGTTTAATTATAATATCGCTCTTTGTTTGTAGTGAATCTAGGGCCATTTTTTCTTCTGCTGTTAAATTGTTGGTATGTTTATAGTGACCTTGTTTGTGGTCTTTAATGATTTCTTGTATTGATTTTTGGGCAAAGGAGATGTATGTTTCTATCGGGTGTTTGTTGCGGGGTGGCATAAAGGAGCTCTTATTTCTAAGGCCCAATGTTTCCAGGGATAAAGCCCCTGGTGATTCCAAGGTATTGGGTGGTCCGGATTCCGCCTCGCTAAAGTGTGCCTTCAGTCTTAAGGTTCGGTAGAACCTCTGGAGTTCCTGTTCCAGGGTAAATGTACTTAGGCTCGGTGTTGGGCAAAAGGATAGTCCCTTCTGGAGAATCTGAGTCTGTGCGGGGGATAGATTGGTAGAGGAGATATTTACAACTAAGTTGTTCTCCTTACCTGCGATCTGGTCTGTACTTGACTTCCTTGACTGTCTCCTGCCACCTCTCCTGGTGCGCCTGGTCCTGGTCCCCGTCCTCTCCGTCGGTTGCCTAAAAAACGAGCTGGGTGTTTGTAGTTTCCTGATCGGTCACTGTCGGATGATGAGCCGGAGTACTGTTGATATCTGTTATTCCACGGGTTGTACTGGGGACTCTTTTTCCACCGATATACGTTATCGAGGCGATAATCCTCCGCGTCGCGCACGAATTTCTGTCGCTTGTTCAGTTCTGTATGTTTTTTGTATTCACTCAGTTGTTTCTCGATCTTGTCTTTGGCTTTTTTCCATTCTTCTTCTGGTGCTGTCGTGATTAGAGTTGTCTCCGTGATCTCGATCTTTTTAGATAAATCTTCTATTGACTTTTGTAATTGTTCTATCGTGAGTAGAATTATATCAAAGGAACATTTATTTAAAATGTTTTCAAAACGTGTTGAAAATTCTGTGTTGTCGGAGAATAATGTAGGTCTCAATCTTGAGCGTAGACCTCTTGGTATCCGGTTGGTACGGTAATATTCGGCAAGGGTGCTGCAATGGAGTTCCCAGCCTATCAGGCGTTTTCGGTCTCTTTCATAATCTCGTATCTTCAGTTCATGACTGGGTATGTGGAGAAAGTCGCTGGAAAGGTTCACTCCAGAGACAATGCTGTCAGCGGTGCTGGTATCATAGGAAAACACATTTGTCATGTTCAAGTAGGGTGCCAGTAACTCACAGTATTACTAACAATGATGAGTTTTGGAGTACCGCACACCTGTATGTTGCACTGGTGCTTGCAAGGACTTCTTCAGTCACGTTATGATAATAAGGAAATTGCAGCACACAGTATCTCTTGATGCTTTTAAATTTTAATTTCACATTTTTACATTTTTTTAAACATGCTTAAAGTTCCGGTGCAATATTCACAGTGGAAAAGGTAGAAGATGTGTGACCAAACGTTTCGGCCTGTCACGGCCTTCTTCAGTGGTCTAAATCTATAAAGATAATTCATATTTATCAGTCATATGTTATATGCATTGGTATCTTCATCACATGAGGATAAAATGTTTTCATTTATCTATGTACACATTTATAATTTGAACGTAAGAAAAGTTAATGTACAAAAGATGTATTATTAAAAACAATAGACAGCTCATTATCCCTTCTGAGTGAACCTAGTATCAACCATTATCAGCTATTATCATTAAACTCTATGCAGTTCAGTATGTTATTATTGGTCAATGGATCCCTGGACATGGTGCGTCACCGCATCCTGATTGTATGCATAGTGATTCTGTCCAATGCGGAACACACCCACACTATTATGTAAATATTATACTTAGTGTTATAGACAATATGTATATCACTATTGAGGCATATATCAATTTTGTGTGTTGTGTCCGTCATTGGGCAGCCCCACTAATGCATACCTTCCTGTCACCTACCTACAGCCGTCACCCTCCACCTACCTGTCGCCTACCTACAGCCGTCACCCTCCACCTACCTGTCACCTACCTACAGCTGTCACCCTCCACCTACCTGTCACCTACCTGCAGCCGTCACCCTCCACCTTCCTGTCACCTACCTACAGCCGTCACCCTCCACCTACCTGTCACCTACCTACAGCCGTCACCCTCCACCTACCTGTCAGCTACCTACAGCCGTCACCCTCCACCTACCTGTCACCTACCTACAGCCGTCACCCTCCACCTACCTGTCACTTACCCACAGCCGTCACCCTCCATCTACCTGTCACCTACCTGCAGCTGTCACCCTCTACCTACCTGTCACCTACCTGCAGCTGTCACCCTCCACCTACCTGTCACCTACCCACAGCCGTCACCCTCCACCTACCTGTCACCTACCTACAGCCGTCACCCTCCACCTACCTGTCACCTACCCACAGCTGTCACCCTCCACCTACCTGTCACCTACCTACAGCTGTCCCCCTCTACACACCTACCTGTCACCTACCCACAGCTGTCACCTCTCTACACTCCTACCTGACATCCACCCCACCCCCGGTTACACAGATCTGTCATCAGACTCGGTCATGTGACCTTCTCAATGGTGGCTGATGTAAGGAGCAGCAACCTGTGATGTCACTCGTCCACAGCAGGTCATGTGACCACAACCTCTTCATTTACTTCCTTCTTTCTGTGGCTTGGGAATAGAAGCAGATCTAATCTACCACACAGCGGGGGTCAGCGCCCTCTGGGACCCCAGCTGCTATGACACTACAACTCCCAGCATGCACACCTGCTTGGCTGTATTCAGAACTCCCATTGAGGGAGTTGCAGCTTCACAACAGCTGGAGGTTACTGACTCCTGACCTATAGCAGCCGGCCCTGGGAGCCAGGACTGGACTGTAGGGTGGACGGTCAATGACTGGAGCCAGGTCTGGACTGTAGGGTGGACGGTCAATGACTGGAGCCAGGTCTGGACTGTAGGGTGGACGGTCAATGACTGGAGCCAGGACTGGACTGTAGGGTGGACGGTCAATGACTGGAGGCAGGTCTGGACTGTAGGGTGGACGGTCAATGACTGGAGGCAGGTCTGGACTGTAGGGTGGACGGTTAATGACTGGAGCCAGGTCTGGACTGTAGGGTGGACGGTTAATGACTGGAGGCAGGTCTGGACTGTAGGGTGGACGGTCAATGACTGGAGCCAGGTCTGGACTGTAGGGTGGACGGTCAATGACTGGAGCCAGGACTGGACTGTAGGGTGGACGGTCAATGACTGGAGCCAGGTCTGGACTGTAGGGTGGAAGGTTAATGACTGGAGCCAGGTCTGGACTGTAGGGTGGACGGTCAATGACTGGAGCCAGGTCTGGACTGTAGGGTGGACGGTCAATGACTGGAGCCAGGACTGGACTGTAGGGTGGACGGTCAATGACTGGAGCCAGGACTGGACTGTAGGGTGGACGGTCAATGACTGGAGCCAGGACTGGACTGTAGGGTGGACGGTCAATGACTGGAGCCAGGACTGGACTGTAGGGTGGACAGTCAATGACTGGAGGCAGGTCTGGACTGTAGGGTGGACGGTTAATGACTGGGGCCAGGTCTGGACTGTAGGGTGGACGGTTAATGACTGGAGCCAGGTCTGGACTGTAGGGTGGACGGTTAATGACTGGAGCCAGGTCTGGACTGTAGGGTGGACGGTTAATGACTGGAGCCAGGACTGGACTGTAGGGTGGACGGTTAATGACTGGAGCCAGGTCTGGACTGTAGGGTGGACGGTTAATGACTGGAGCCAGGTCTGGACTGTAGGGTGGACGGTTAATGACTGGAGCCAGGTCTGGACTGTAGGGTGGACGGTTAAAGGGGTTATCCCACTTAGCGTTTTTAAACTTACCTGCTGCCACCGCGCGTTCACTTCCTGGATTCTGGCTAGGGGCGGGCTTCATCTTGATTGAAGTCTTCTCCCGGCCGTGCCGCGCGCTGGACTGAATGCGCACGCCGCCGCGCATGCGCAATGGTGACTTATTCCTACAGAGCCGGCGTGCGCGTTCGCAGCTCTGTACTATTCTGGCCGGGAAGAAGTCACCGTCGCGCATGCGCGGCAGCGTGCGCGTTCAGAACAGCGAGCGGACCGGCCGGGAGAAAAGAAGGAGTCTTCTGGGCAAGCGCGACCTTCCGGCTTTTGGAGAAGAGCGGAGGTCGTAACCAGGGGAGACCGAGTCACAACAATCAGGTAAGTGGGGATGAATTTTATCCTAATCGGTGGGGATTTGTTAATAAAGTATATTTACAAAAATGATCACTGTCAAATCATTAACAGATTTAACAGTGATCATTATGATGGGATAACCCCTTTAATGACTGGGGCCAGGTCTGGACTGTAGGACTGTAGGGTAGACGGTTAATGACTGGAGCCAGGTCTGGACTGTAGGACTGTAGGGTGGACGGTTAATGACTGGAGCCAGGTCTGGACTGTAGGACTGTAGGGTAGACGGTTAATGACTGGAGCCAGGTCTGGACTGTAGGACTGTAGGGTGGACGGTTAATGACTGGAGCCAGGTCTGGACTGTAGGGTGGACGGTCATTGACTGGGAGCCAGGTCTGGACTGTAGGGTGGACGGTTAATGACTGGAGCCAGGTCTGGACTGTAGGGTGGACGGTTAATGACTGGAGCCAGGTCTGGACTGTAGGGTGGACGGTTAATGACTGGGGCCAGGTCTGGACTGTAGGACTGTAGGGTAGACGGTTAATGACTGGAGCCAGGTCTGGACTGTAGGACTGTAGGGTGGACGGTTAATGACTGGAGCCAGGTCTGGACTGTAGGGTGGACGGTTAATGACTGGAGCCAGGTCTGGACTGTACGGTGGACGGTTAATGACTGGAGCCAGGTCTGGACTGTACGGTGGACGGTTAATGACTGGAGCCAGGTCTGGACTGTAGGGTGGACGGTTAATGACTGGAGCCAGGTCTGGACTGTAGGGTGGACGGTTAATGACTGGAGCCAGGTCTGGACTGTAGGGTAGACGGTTAATGACTGGAGCCAGGTCTGGACTGTACGGTGGACGGTTAATGACTGGAGCCAGGTCTGGACTGTAGGGTGGACGGTTAATGACTGGAGCCAGGTCTGGATTGTAGGGTGGAGGCAGGACTGGACTGTAGGGTGGACGGTTAATGACTGGAGCCAGGTCTGGACTGTAGGGTGGACGGTCAATGACTGGAGCCAGGTCTGGACTGTACGGTGGACGGTTAATGACTGGAGCCAGGTCTGGACTGTAGGGTGGACGGTTAATGACTGGAGCCAGGTCTGGACTGTAGTGTGGACGGTTAATGACTGGAGCCAGGTCTGGATTGTAGGGTGGAGGCAGGACTGGACTGTAGGGTGGACGGTTAATGACTGGAGCCAGGTCTGGACTGTAGGGTGGACGGTTAATGACTGGAGCCAGGTCTGGACTGTACGGTGGACGGTTAAAGGTATTCTGTCACCTCTTTTTACCCTATAGAGATGTGGACATGCATGGCTAGATCGCCGCTAGCATGTTCGCAATATATCTGTCCCATATCTGTGAGTGGTTTTATTGAGTGTAAAAATGAGTTTATAGATATGTAAATGACCCTGATAAGGAGCCCAAGGGGCTGTATGAACCATCCTGGAGCCCAGCCATGCCCCCCTGTGAAGGAGCCCAGCGCCGCCTGTATCCGCGAATCTCCTTCTTGCTCACGAAGTCAGATCGCCGCAATCTCGCGACGTGCGAGCTCACGCATGCGCAGTGCCGGCATAGTGTTCCTTCCCTGTGCTGGTTATCAGCTTCAGGGAAGGAACTGCGCATGTGCGAGCTCACGCACTGCGAGATTACGGCGATCTGACTTTGTGAGCACGGAGGAAATACGTGGATACTAGGAATTAGCCAAGCCCTATAGGGGGTTCAGCTGGACATTTGGACTCATCCTGTCTTATGATGCCATCTAGTGGTCGACAGTCAGTGGTGCAGCCCCATTTTTCCTTAGACCCGGTACACAGTTGTGTATAATACTTGCGGAGTCCTCGCTCCGAGTGTCGGCCTGGCCCAGAATGCTTGTAGAGATGGAGACGTAGGATAAGTTGTTTCCTAGTTCCCGAGGGACACTGATATGGACCTTACAAGAGGATCAAGCAGAATATCAGGATGGCCCAAACGTGCGTGGCAGAGGCTAGTCCTGCTGACAACATGCACATCGTATGGGAGGGAGCACTAGACGTCAGACTCACACGTCGCTGGCACTAAACCTTGTGTTTCTTTTATTTACTTCATTCCAATATAAAATGGGAGATGATGAGGGACCCTGAGATAGACCTCGTTCACACCTCCTCCCCTCCAGGCGACGGTTCGTGAGAACGCGCCCCTTACTCATGCGTGCAGGTAGAGGGGGAGGTGGGGGTTTATAGCACTATCAGCTGATACATATATACAAACCATATCCTTTTATACAAAATACATAAAAATAACCCTAAAATATCATATAAATGCACTAAAGCTACAAATTTCATTTGAAGGGGTTGTCTGGTTTCGGAGCTGACCCCGGACATCCCTCCATCTTCACCCCGGCAGTTCATGCTCCGATGCTCTCCTTTGCCTCCTTTTTGGAGTTCCGGTGACGTACCGGGGCTCTCCATGGGGCTGCCAGGAAGCCCGGTGACGTCACCGACACTGATGGGCGGGATTTAGCGCTGCCCTAGCTGTTTTACCGTTTTAAAGTCTGCCCGTCAGTGGCGGTGACGTCACCAAACACACTGCCGGGCGGAAGTTTCTGCCCGGCAGTGTGTTATTGTATGCTAGCCTCAGGAGGGCTGCCGGGGTGGAAATAAGGGTATCTGAACCCGGACAACCCCTTTAACCCTTTAGGTATTAAAGACTGCAGTCTCAGTATCCAAAAGGTCTCCCTTTGTAGCTCCTACTGTCCTCCTCATTGTCTCCACGTTTTACTACCTCCAGGACCGGACACCTGAGGGGCCCGATAGTTCTTTCACCTCCACTGCATCCATCTCACTCTCCCTTCTGAGTTCCTTCCTAAGGCTGGACTTATCCTCATTGATTCTGATCCGTATAGCCCGAGATGTTTGCCCAACATATCTTACCACATGGGCGTTTCAAGCGGTATATGACATCACGTGTCTCCCTGTGTGGGGTGCACCACAGCGTCACCCGTAATTATAGCACCACAGAACGCCCCTCCTCTGGGCTGCAAGGAAACGCTGTCTTTTCGTGGTTTTAGGGCGTAAGTCACTTCTAATCAGGCAAAAAGGGGGTTATCAACAAACATTCTGCCAAATTTGTGATCATGTCTTTGGACCCCCCAATATTTCAGAAGGACCTTTTTATTATTAGTTTAGGAGGTCGATCATATTTGGAAACACACACACACTGTCTCTTTGGCTTCTCCCTCTTTCCCAGTCTGTATTTTTACCGACCTCTATTCCAGTCTCAGTCGCCTCTGAGACTTATTCCTCTGCGTGAAATTATTACCCATCAATAAGCGGTGTTTGTCCTATTCTTTATCTGGGCTGGATATCCTTCTGGCCCGTGTGCACCGGCTCCTAGCGGTACTAGAAACAACATGAGCGCCGGTGGCTGGACTGAGGCAGCGGGTTATTTCGAGCTGTGGTCTTTGTGAATGGCGCGGCCTCACATCCTCCCGCTTCTACGCGCCGTAATTCCACATCTGATGGTATTATGGCGCTCGATTAAATGGGTAACAAACTGTAGAAGGGGAGATTGATCCCCCTCCACAGCAGGAACACAGCGTCCACATAGCGAAGCCACCCACACAGAATACATGCCGTGTCCCAAAGGCTTCCATCAATATATTAGCGAAACTCGGAGCGGCGGAGAACCCCATCGAAGTCCCCCGCAGCTGCAAGTAAAAATCGCTATCAAACCGAAAAAATTTTTGGGGTCAAAATAAAGATCTGGTTATTAAACCTCGCAATGCGCTTTAGCGGTTCACATACACCTTCCGTCCCTCCTCCTGCGGTATATTTGTATATAAACTGTGGACGTCCAATGTGCACAGGTACCTAACATCGCTGCCGTTTATTCCGTCCATCCTGTCCAAAAAATCATCTGTCAAAACTACCTACAATCTGTTGCAAAAAAGAGTCCAGATAGATCGCCGGCGGCGGCGGCAGCGAGTCAGTGCCGGACACTAAAGGACCAGAATCTCGGGGTACAAACTACTCAGGGCTCTGACAGTCTTGGCATCTTTACTGTCTTCCAAAAAACCATCAATCTCCTTTATACATTCAGCGGTGGGATCTCCCGGCAGTGTCCTATGGACGTTGGTATCTGCCAACCGTCTACCGGCTTCTGCCATGTACATAGACGTCTTCATCACAACAATAGACCCCCCTTATCTGCTTTCTTATAATAATATTTTCATCTTTTTTTAGGGTCTCTACTGCCAAGCGTTCACATTTAGGCGACTTTCACACCAGCGTTTTCTGGATCCGGCCGGGTTCAGCAAAAACGCTTCCGTTTCTGATAATACAACCGTCTGCATCCCTTATGAACGGATCCGAATGTATTATCTGTAACATCGCCAAGACGGATCCGAATGTATTATCTGTAACATCGCCAAGACGGATCCGTCAGGAACTCCAGTGAAAGTCAATGGGGGACGGATTCGTTTTCTATTGTGTCCGAGAAAACGGATCCGTCCCCATTGATCTCCAGGGTAGATATTTAATTTTGAAAGTACAGATCGATGCGATTCCGTACGTCCTGGTAAAAGTCTATGCTCCAAACCAATGCCTCATACTCCACACAACGCTTGGTGCAGGATCCGCATTCAGATAGATCCACCGGGTGATGCAGCCGTTACTCAATCTCTTCTGCACCTTAAGGAACAGTTGGGTTTTCGTGATCCGTGGAGGGAGAGGACCATCGGTTCCAGGGAACACGTGTCACTCGGCCGCACAGAGAACATTTTCTCTCAATTTTTTTTCTCGTTCTTTTTTCTCTCTTCCAGCAGAACGTCAACTCCCAAATAACCCCGACCGCCATCTCGGATCACGCCCCACTCCTCCTCTCTCTAGAAAATACTGTCACAAAAACGTTCTAGAATATGAAAACCTGGATGAGTTCAGAGAGTACCCCGAAATCCATTGGAATAACGATGTGACCGATCCCGAGAGCACATACCTGAATGGTGGGGGGGCATACTAGACGTTACTCAGTCTGACCAACTACACGGCTGGAAACTCAATACTCCAAAACCCAGGACCTCCCCGGGGCAAAACAAGCCTACCTTCCAGCAAGACGCTTACTAGACGTGTTTATTCAATGCAGGCGAAATGCACCCAGAACAGACTCTATAGATGGGGACATCGGGCGACTCGCTCCTTGGCTCTATGACCATGATGTCTCTATGAGATCCGACCACAAATCCCATTCATACTGCGGATTTCCCAGGATTACTATGAAGGCCTGTACGGCTCTTCCCAGTGAATATCCCCGGCGCAGCTGCCTATCCTTGAAGATGAAGAGATCCAGATGTTAGATTCTAAGGTCTGGGAGGAAGAGGCACGGAGGCCATACCAACATCGCCCAATGGCACAACGCCAGGACCGGACGGCGGTATTTAACGCTTCTGTCCCCATTTTGATAATCTTACTAGAACCTTACATACACTCCTCAACACTGAAAGGAAAGGCCGTGGAATTCTGATATGCAAATGATGATGTTAATGATATGCAAATGATGAAAAGATGGAAACTAATTATTCAAAACCTCTGGATGCAATCAGTATGGAGTGTGAACTCCACTCGCACATGTACTCGCACTCACTCGCCTTCCCAGATATCAGTGAGGTTATTAATGGTTGTCTGAGGAATGTTCTGCCAAACTGAATGCACCTGGGCACACAAATCATCAAGATCTGCTGCTGGCAGCTCCGACTAATGATGTCCCAGATGTGCTGGATAGGAGACAAGTCCGGAGACGCTACAGTCCATGGTAATACGTAGAACGAGCGATATGTGACCTGGGGTTGTCCTGTTGAAAAGCGGCTCCTTGGACACTTTGAAGAAATGGCGGGAACACTGGTTCCATGACCAAATCCACCGTATATTATACAATCCCGGGAGTAGGACTGGTGTGATGTTCCCTTATAAAGGCCTCTGCATGGTGTGGTCCACATGATCTCCAGCCTGATATCTGGCTATCATTGCATCTGAGACCAAAGCAGGACTGATCACTGAAGAGGACAGATCTCCAGCCTCCACTGCCGTCTTGCTGTGCACCAGGATAGCCTTTGAGAGCGGTGAGCGGAGGTCAGTGGACACCTGTAGCTGGACGTCCGGCTCGTAGCCCAGTGTCGTGCAGACTTCTTCTGATGGTTGTGTGGACGCTGTTTGCCGCCCTAGGCTTGGGATGTGACATTTCACTTGCAGTAATGGATCACTCAGCGCCATTCTTCTAATCAGAGGACCTGTCCGGGCAGAGGTTCTCTGCTCTGCTCCTCTTCCTGTCATTCCAGTTCATCGTCTTCTCCCAACCACCAGGACACACAGCGTTGAGACCGAGGCCTCTCAGCTCAGGATTCTGTCCTCTCAGTGTCTGACAAGTGGTGGTGACTGGGACGTGGATGAACAGGAGGCATCACACAATCATTCCACACGACTTCATCCGGTTTCAATCCACAGATTGGAGCTAGGTGCTGGAAATGTCATCATCTGCAGATCTCAGAAACGGTTTACAGAACCTCGCGGCTTCTCCGTCTCGGTGGTGCAGAGTCGAGGACAGTATATCCCATCGTGTAGGCCCCTATCACTGCTATTTAGCCTCAGGCCCTTTGCCTGGTGCAGACGGGGTTCCCGCCCCCAGTATGAGGCTATGGCCGCCCCTGAGCAGGATAGCCCCGGAGCTCCGCGTCGCACACCGCCCCAGCGCAGTCGCCTCTTACACTCCGACGTCACAATGGTCCTAGCACCTGTAGATTTATTCAGAGGGGGCGTCAGGGGTCGCCCCTACTGTTCAATATTCTATTAGATCCTGTATTGTGACAAACCCCCACCTGTCAGAAAGTACGGAACGGAGGTAATATCGGCCTAAGGCTGCACTACTGACAACTGCAGGATGTACATGGCCTCCTGTCAGACGGCCATCTTACCACCCCCAGCCCTCAGTAGTGCAGCCTAAGGATTTGTGCGGTCATCAGCCCCGCCCCCTCAGAACTGCTGACGGCCACCAAAACAAGCCAAACACACAGGAGACTGAGGGCACCGACCTCAGCCCAGGGAGAGTGAGCGACACTACAAGTCCCAGCATGCCCTGCGAGCTCTTGGCTCCAGCAAAATGGCGGCCGCTGGAGGGAGGACTTCTAACGGCCTCTAGTGCAATGCAGCGGACACGCCCACAGTGACGTCAGCGGCGAGAAACAGGAAGTGACGCCAAGTGTTTGAACCGAGACCCGGGAGTGCTGGTGAGAATGGGAGGGAAAGTCCGCGGAGGGGCCCCGGGGAAGAGGAGGGGGCCCCTGAGAGGGAAGTGATGCTGGGGGGCGGCTGAGGAGGGGTTCAGTGCTGGTGGGGTACAGGAGGAGCAGTGGAGGGGTCCAGTGCTGGTGGGGTACAGGAGGAGCAGTGGAGGGGATCAGTGCTGGTGGGGTACAGGAGGAGCAGTGGAGGGGATCAGTGCTGGTGGGGTACAGGAGGAGCAGTGGAGGGGATCAGTGCTGGTGGGGTACAGGAGGAGCAGTGGAGGGGATCAGTGCTGGTGGGGGTACAGGAGGAGCAGTGGAGGGGATCAGTGCTGGTGGGGTGCAGTGGAGGGGATCAGTGCTGGTGGGGGTACAGGAGGTGCAGTGGAGGGGATCAGTGCTGGTGGGGGTACAGGAGGAGCAGTGGAGGGGATCAGTGCTGGTGGGGGTACAGGAGGAGCAGTGGAGGGGATCAGTGCTGGTGGGGGTACAGGAGGAGCAGTGGAGGGGATCAGTGCTGGTGGGGGTACAGGAGGAGCAGTGGAGGGGATCAGTGCTGGTGGGGGTACAGGAGGAGCAGTGGAGGGGATCAATGCTGGTGGGGTACAGGAGGAGCAGTGGAGGGGTCCAGTGCTGGTGGGGTACAGGAGGAGCAGTGGAGGGGTCCAGTGCTGGTGGGGGTACAGGAGGAGCAGTGGAGGGGATCAGTGCTGGTGGGGGTACAGGAGGAGCAGTGGAGGGGATCAGTGCTGGTGGGGGTACAGGAGGAGCAGTGGAGGGGATCAGTGCTGGTGGGGGTACAGGAGGAGCAGTGGAGGGGTCCAGTGCTGGTGGGGTACAGGAGGAGCAGTGGAGGGGATCAGTGCTGGTGGGGTACAGGAGGAGCAGTGGAGGGGATCAGTGCTGGTGGGGTACAGGAGGAGCAGTGGAGGGGATCAGTGCTGGTGGGGTACAGGAGGAGCAGTGGAGGGGATCAGTGCTGGTGGGGTACAGGAGGAGCAGTGGAGGGAATCAGTGCTGGTGGGGTACAGGAGGAGCAGTGGAGGGGATCAGTGCTGGTGGGGTACAGGAGGAGCAGTGGAGGGGTCCAGTGCTGGTGGGGGTACAGGAGGAGCAGTGGAGGGGATCAGTGCTGGTGGGGTACAGGAGGAGCAGTGGAGGGGATCAGTGCTGGTGGGGTACAGGAGGAGCAGTGGAGGGGTCCAGTGCTGGAGGGGTACAGGAGGAGCAGTGGAGGGGATCAGTGCTGGTGTGGGTACAGGAGGAGCAGTGGAGGGGTTCAGTGCTGGTGGGGTACAGGAGAAGCAATGTTGGGGTCCAGTGCTGGTGGGGTACAGGAGGAGCAGTGGAGGGGATCAGTGCTGGTGGGGTACAGGAGGAGCAGTGGAGGGGTCCAGTGCTGGTGGGGTACAGGAGGAGCAGTGGAGGGGATCAGTGCTGGAGGGATACAGGAGGAGCAGTGGAGGGGATCAGTGCTGGTGGGGGTACAGGAGGAGCAGTGGAGGGGATCAGTGCTGGTGGGGTACAGGAGGAGCAGTGGAGTGGATCAGTGCTGGTGGGGGTACAGGAGGAGCAGTGGAGGGGATCAGTGCTGGTGGGGGTACAGGAGGAGCAGTGGAGGGGATCAGTGCTGGTGGGGTACAGGAGGAGCAATGTTGGGGTCCAGTGCTGGTGGGGTACAGGAGGAGCAGTGTTGGGGTCCAGTGCTGGTGGGGTACAGGAGGAGCAGTGTTGGGGTCCAGTGCTGGTGGGGTACAGGAGGAGCAGTGTTGGGGTCCAGTGCTGGTGGGGGTACAGGAGAAGCAGTGTTGGGGTCCAGTGCTGGTGGGGGTACAGGAGAAGCAGTGTTGGGGTCCAGTGCTGGTGGGGTACAGAGGGGTACAGGAGGAGCAGTGGAGGGGATCAGTGCTGGTGGGGTACAGGAGGAGCAGTGGAGGGGTCCAGTGCTGGTGGGGGTACAGGAGGAGCAGTGGAGGGGATCAGTGCTGGTGGGGTACAGGAGGAGCAGTGGAGGGGATCAGTGCTGGTGGGGTGCAGGAGGAGCAGTGGAAGGGATCAGTGCTGGTGGGGTACAGGAGGAGCAGTGGAGGGGATCAGTGCTGGTGGGGGTACAGGAGGAGCAGTGTTGGGGTCCAGTGCTGGTGGGGTACAGGAGGAGCAGTGTTGGGGTCCAGTGCTGGTGGGGGTACAGGAGGAGCAGTGTTGGGGTCCAGTGCTGGTGGGGTACAGGAGGAGCAGTGGTGGGGGTACAGGAGGAGCAGTGTTGGGGTCCAGTGCTGGTGGGGTACAGGAGGAGCAGTGTTGGGGTCCAGTGCTGGTGGGGTACAGGAGGAGCAGTGTTGGGGTCCAGTGCTGGTGGGGTACAGGAGGAGCAGTGTTGGGGTCCAGTGCTGGTGGGGTACAGGAGGAGCAGTGGAGGGGTTCAGTGCTGGTGGGGTACAGGATGAGCAGTGTTGGGGTCCAGTGCTGGTGGGGGTACAGGAGGAGCAGTGGAGGGGATCAGTGCTGGTGGGGGTACAGGAGGAGCAGTGGAGGGGATCAGTACTGGTGGGGTACAGGATGAGCAGTGTTGGGGTCCAGTGCTGGTGGGGGTACAGGAGGAGCAGTGTTGGGGTCCAGTGCTGGTGGGGTACAGGATGAGCAGTGTTGGGGTCCAGTGCTGGTGGGGTACAGGAGGAGCAGTGTTGGGGTCCAGTGCTGGTGGGGGTACAGGAGGAGCAGTGTTGGGGTCCAGTGCTGGTGGGGTACAGGAGGAGCAGTGGTGGGGGTACAGGAGGAGCAGTGTTGGGGTCCAGTGCTGGTGGGGTACAGGAGGAGCAGTGTTGGGGTCCAGTGCTGGTGGGGTACAGGAGGAGCAGTGTTGGGGTCCAGTGCTGGTGGGGTACAGGAGGAGCAGTGTTGGGGTCCAGTGCTGGTGGGGTACAGGAGGAGCAGTGTTGGGGTCCAGTGCTGGTGGGGTACAGGAGGAGCAGTGTTGGGGTCCAGTGCTGGTGGGGTACAGGAGGAGCAGTGTTGGGGTCCAGTGCTGGTGGGGTACAGGAGGAGCAGTGGTGGGGTCCAGTGCTGGTGGGGTACAGAGGGGTACAGGAGGAGCAGTGGAGGGGATCAGTGCTGGTGGGGGTACAGGAGGAGCAGTGGAGGGGAACAGTGCTGGTGGGGTACAGGAGGAGAAGTGGAGGGGATCAGTGCTGGTGGGGGTACAGGAGGAGCAGTGGAGGGGATCAGTGCTGGTGGGGGTACAGGAGGAGCAGTGGAGGGGATCAGTGCTGGTGGGGTACAGGAGGAGCAGTGTTGGGGTCCAGTGCTGGTGGGGGTACAGGAGGAGCAGTGTTGGGGTCCAGTGCTGGTGGGGTACAGGAGGAGCAGTGGAGGGGTTCAGTGCTGGTGGGGTACAGGAGGAGCAGTGTTGGGGTACAGGAGGAGCAGTGTTGGGGTCCAGTGCTTGTGGGGTACAGGAGGAGCAGTGTTGGGGTCCAGTGCTGGTGGGGTACAGGAGGAGCAGTGTTGGGGTCCAGTGCTGGTGGGGTACTGGAGGAGCAGTGTTGGGGTCCTGTGCTGGTGGGGTACAGGAGGAGCAGTGTTGGGGTCCTGTGCTGGTGGGGTACAGGAGGAGCAGTGTTGGGGTTCAGTGCTGGTGGGGTACAGGAGGAGCAGTGGTGGGGTCCAGTGCTGGTGGGGTACAGGAGGAGCAGTGGTAGGGTCCAGTGCTGGTGGGGTACAGGAGGAGCAGTGGTGGGGTCCAGTGCTGGTGGGGTACAGGAGGAGCAGTGTTGGGGTCCTGTGCTGGTGGGGTACAGGAGGAGCAGTGTTGGGGTCCAGTGCTGGTGGGGGTACAGGAGGAGCAGTGTTGGGGTCCAGTGCTGGTGGGGTACAGGAGGAGCAGTGTTGGGGTCCAGTGCTGGTGGGGGTACAGGAGGAGCAGTGGAGGGGTCCAGTGCTGGTGGGGTACAGGAGGAGCAGTGGAGGGGTCCAGTGCTGGTGGGGTACAGGAGGAGCAGTGTTGGGGTCCAGTGCTGGTGGGGTACAGGAGGAGCAGTGTTGGGGTCCAGTGCTGGTGGGGGTACAGGAGGAGCAGTGGAGGGGTCCAGTGCTGGTGGGGTACAGGAGGAGCAGTGGAGGGGTCCAGTGCTGGTGGGGTACAGGAGGAGCAGTGTTGGGGTCCAGTGCTGGTGGGGTACAGGAGGAGCAGTGGAGGGGTCCAGTGCTGGTGGGGTACAGGAGGAGCAGTGTTGGGGTCCAGTGCTGGTGGGGTACAGGAGGAGCAGTGTTGGGGTCCAGTGCTGGTGGGGGTACAGGAGGAGCAGTGGAGGGGTCCAGTGCTGGTGGGGGTACAGGAGGAGCAGTGGAGGGGTCCAGTGCTGGTGGGGTACAGGAGGAGCAGTGTTGGGGTCCAGTGCTGGTGGGGTACAGGAGGAGCAGTGTTGGGGTCCAGTGCTGGTGGGGGTACAGGAGGAGCAGTGGAGGGGTCCAGTGCTGGTGGGGTACAGGAGGAGCAGTGTTGGGGTCCAGTGCTGGTGGGGTACAGGAGGAGCAGTGTTGGGGTCCAGTGCTGGTGGGGGTACAGGAGAAGCAGTGTTGGGGTCCAGTGCTGGTGGGGGTACAGGAGAAGCAGTGTTGGGGTCCAGTGCTGGTGGGGTACAGAGGGGTACAGGAGGAGCAGTGGAGGGGATCAGTGCTGGTGGGGTACAGGAGGAGCAGTGTTGGGGTCCAGTGCTGGTGGGGGTCCAGACGGGTGAGTGATGTACCTGACATTGTATTTCAGGCACAGAGAATGGAGCAGCCGCCCCGCAGACCTCGTGGCCCCATCAGGCGCAGCTCGAGGGAGGCTCCTGACGTGTGCGTGGCCTTCCCGGGGCCGGTGACGAGGGAGAGCTGCTGCCGCTTCATCTGCGAGCTCCTGAAGCACATCCTGCACCAGAGGCACCAGCTGCCCCTGCCTTACGAGCAGCTTCTCCACTTCTGTAGTGGGAAGAAGGTAAGTGGCCGCCGGCCCCCCTTTCGCTTCCCTGGTTCACCTTTTAGCCCCTTATGTTGTCTCTTTTCTCCAGGACGGTGAAGAGGTTGTGAGAAGACCGATAAAGGAGGCGTCAGATTCCCGCCAGTGTCAGCGCGCCCTCTCAGACTTGGCGGAGGTAATGTCCCAGCTGGACGTCTTCTTCACACTGACCGCTGTGCCCCGGGTCCTGCTGCTGTTGGGGGGCTCCGCTGTCAGCCCTAAGGAGCTGTATGTGATAGACATGGAGGGCATCCAGGTGGGCAACGGTGAGCAGAGCCTGAGCCCGCGCTCCTGCCTTCGTCAGCTCTTCCGGGCGCTCTTCCTGGCTGACCCGTTCAGTGACCTGCGCTCTTCCAGCCTCATGAGTGTGGTGCTGATGGTTCTGGGACATCGACACTGCGCCACAGACTGGTTCCGACCCAAACTCAACTACAAGGTGCCCACCAGGGCCCACACCCTGACCATCAAACTGTCCAGCAGTGGAACTGAAGACACCACGTACCCCAGCGACGACTACGTCTGGTTTCAGGCTCCGATCACACTGAGAGGATTTCATAACTGAGGACACAGAGACCCTTCTACTCGATGCCAAATACATGATGGGGGGATTATCTGGTATTATCTCAGGGTTACCCCCACTCGCCCTCTATATAATCACATCATGGACCGCCTCCAGTCCAGTGCAATAGAAGGCTGCCCCACCGGATCCACGGCGGATTTCAGGGCCAGCGGACTCCGTGGATGTACCTCATACATGTGATATGTACATGGCTCCTACAGAACCATCTCCAGGACGTGAGCCCCGTCCTCACAGCCTCTTCCACGGTGCTCCAGGGACAGCCGGGTGCTCCGAGCATCTTCCTGGAGGCTCAGTCCTACTGTCAGCTGCTATATTTGGATTGTAATTTGCCCCCAGAGGCCGCCTCTACCTCAGGACTGACGAGTGCCGCCAGTTGAGCCCGGTGGTAGGTTCACGCTCCGGCATCCATTGTGGGACCCTCTACTCTCGGGTGCCCTGTCCCATCTGCAGTGGTCATGTAAGGGTCTTGGGCTCTTGGTTTCTCCCAGCCTCTCGGGACCCCTGTGTGTCCCTGTGATGGGGCGCTCTGCACCTCCGTTATCCGCCATGTTTACTTCAGGAGACAAGGATCATGTATCGCGGACTCCTCTTATTACTGGGTTTTTATTGGGCGATTATAAATTATTTATTTGACCCACAGTGTTTTAAAGGGAACTTGATGCCCCGGGACCCCCACATGGGGTAATACTGCCAGGGACTGGCTTTATGAATGCGCCCCTCTAAGATTTCTGTAGAAAATGCCCTTGTAAGGTCGCACACGTTTTTACTTATTAGGGTTGAAAAGCCGCGGGGCGTTCTGATAATCTGAAGAGTCCGAGCCTGACTCTCCTGAGCTTGATGGAGGTCGGCCTTGGATGCTGCCGCTCGGTGCGTCCTGCCCGACTCCATCGCCATATCTGGCCTGAACGGAGTAGACAAGCTGAGATCTATAGGAGATGGGGCGTCAATCCAGCGCTAAGGAAGGGGGGGGGGTTTAGGACAGAGGCCTCGCCCCCATGACTAATTAGCATATTACAAGTTATACCTTCATTTTCTATGTAATGCCGACTTGCGGTTTATACTGGGAGGACCCTGCGGTATAACGCCGTAGAGGGGACTCGCTGGGCGCCAGGTTCCTATTAGGACTTTGTTTTTAATGACGTGAGAACGGCGCGCCGTTCCTGCGCCGACCGCCCATCCCGGACTTCTTGATTTGGGTATTTTTTTAAATCATGGAAGTAAACTGTTCATTAAATGAAATGTCTTCTGTAATCGTGTCCTTGGCCTGAAACGTGCGCTCCAGAAGTGAGCGGAGTCCATCCTCCTGTCATGTTGGGGGTAGTGCTCCTCGACCACAGACTACATCCTCTGGCCTTTTCTCTTCTATACGGTGGATGACGCACATGTAGCCACAGAAGTCAGGGAAGAGAAGCTGAGTTGGGACAGGTCCACCTTCCGCTCTGCTGACCTGGCCCTGGCGCCTCCAGAGGTTAATGCAGCCGCTGAGACCGCGGTCTGATGAGTAATGTGCTAACACTGCCCATACACCATTAATACAGCCTCCCCCCGCCGGCCGCCCCCTCTCCTGACACACATAAACCCCCCCTCCCCGGCCACCATCTCGCTCTGCTCTGGCCGCCCCCTCTCCTGACACACACAACCCCCCCTGCCGGCCACCCTCTCTCTCTCTGCGGGCCGCCCCCTCTCCTGACACACATAAACCCCCCTGCCGGCCAGCCTCTCTGCTCTGGTCTGGCCGCCCCCTCTCCTGACACACACAACCCCCCTGCCGGCCACCCTCTCTCTCTGCCGGCCACCGCCTCTCCTGACACACCCAACCCCCCCCCCCCCTGCCGGCCACCCTCTCTCTCTGCCGGCCTCTCCTGACACACCCAACCCCCCTGCCGGCCACCCTCTCTCTCTGCCGGCCGCCCCCTCTCCTGACAGACACAACCCCCCCACCCCTTGCGGGCTGCCCCTCCTCTCCTGACCCTGCCGGCCACCCTCTCTCTCTGCTGGCAGCCCCCTTTCCTGGCACACAAAATCACCTGATCCTTGTGTCCCATGACATCACCTGTCAGTCAGGAGCCCCCCACACTCATCAGCCGAACCTGTGCAGCCGGCAAAATTGTGTATGACCTGAAAAGTTAGAAAAAATGCCGCCTAACTGGACTGGTGCCTGAATCCCCTGTATTGCTCCTGTGGTCACATGACCATGTCCATGCAGATCTTTATTTCCAGTGATGTCATGTCCATGGGCGGGGCAGCGATGGGGGAGAGTCTGTGGCACATGCTGGGTAAGAGGAGCTATAAGCTAGGTGGGGGCAAGGCTGGAGAACTGCATGATGGGTATGGCTGGCTACAGCAACAGGAAGGAAACAAACCGGAGGGATCGGTTTACATGGTGAAAATGTGTCAGGAGAGTCCAAACTGAAAGAGAAAAGGTGCGGGGAACATGTACATGAGGTAAGTGACCATATGAGCAAAACCCCTTTAAGTCTCATGTCTCCCCTCTAGTATCTTAGGCTTACCCTAGCTCTGTATGTGACGGCCATGGTGAGCATACCTCGGAGGCGCTGTAGATTAGACCCTGATGGGTTTCAACAGATGAGTGAAAATGAAGACGAGAAATGTGTGAAAAGCTTCAGTCCAAGGAAGAGGAATGTAATAAAAGGCTCTGAAGGTGTCCGGCACCTGTAATGGACCTCTGCGCTTAGTCTTATGGGGTCCTCGGGCCTAAAAGACCAACCTGGAGGATCGTCCCCTCATCAGATGCACAGACTGGATCCAGCTTTCTACTAGGGGGAGATGGGAATAATGGAGGGGCACAGCCCGACCATGGCGCCGAACAGACGCATGGAGTGAGAGCTCTTACCCCCGACCATCATTAGCATCTAAAATCGGTGAAAGAAGAAATCCAACCTTGGCTCCCAGACACCGTCCAGAGAGGTCTCGCACCAGGAGCGGCATTCGTTATTTTGCTTTAAGAGAGCCCCTCTCCGGAACTCTCACGATTTTCTGAGGTGAGCGCTGACATAGTGGACTTAATGCGGTATTCCCATCACATACAATGGGAGCATATCGCTAGGACCCGCACCTACAAGGAGAACGGAGCGGGGAGCGATGTGGCTGGAGGACCCCGGGTCCGTCCACCACCAGGCACTGCTCCCCTACAAGTAAATGGAAGCGCATGTGCGGCCCCGGCTCCTATTCATTTCTGTGGGGCAGACGGGAATAGCTGAACCAGCGCTCGCCTATTTTCAGCGGCCCCATTGATATGGAGGGTGGCTGCGCATGCGCAATGCTCCCTCCATTTATTTCTCCGCTCCATGCTTGTTGTATCAGACAATGGGGGAATATCCTAGCGATATGCCCCCATTGTCTGAGATGGGAAAACCCCTTTAAAGGGGGTTGTCCATGTTATTTTTATTGATGACCTTTCCTCAGGATAGGTCATCGATATCAGATCGGCAGGTCCAGCACCCCCGACGATCAGATGTTTGAAGAGTGCCAGTGCTGCCTCCTCTTCATTGTTTATCTGCTCACCATCACATCCATAGCCTCCCATTGAAATAGCTGATCAGTGGAGTGTCGGACCCCCGCTGATCTTATATTGACGACCTATTCTAGAATGCCGCCCATATGCTTTTGGACTTGTTTGATGCACAGAACCATTAGGAGGAACAACATTCGAGCCCGTTGTTATTGGAGGTTGGTGCCTCGGACCTCATTACCTTTGTCCGACAGCTAGTTAGAACTTCTTTTATAAGCCTACCGATTTCTCCACTTGAGCTGGATGGAGCACTCCGGGCCTTGGGGCCTCGCAGCATTGACCTGGCCAGAACACGCAATGTGATCTGTTGGATTCGTTTTTATCATCTCAAGAAGGAAATCATGAGACTGACTCGCACTAAAGGGACACTTGACTAGGAAGGGGCACCCAAACAGCTATTAGCTGCCCTTTCTTGCCCCACATTGCCAAAGAGACGGGCTTTGTGCCCATTCCTGTCGGCCCTACGTGACAAGGGTCTACCCGATTCCTGGGGTTTTCTATTTCAATTGTAAGTACGTCTTGGTGCCTTCACCTATTATCTGCGCTCCACTTAGGATCTTCTGGACTTCGTCTCCACTCTGGATTTATTTCTGAGTGGCCCTTTGCGCCACCTTTACCACAAAGAGAGACCTGACAAGGACACAGGAATAACCAGCCTCAGCTTGATAATCATGACGGAGCTCAAGATCCAAATGCCTGACTCCCTAGATGAGCCCATCCTTGCTGGGGCTCGACCCCCGAGTGGACACGGATTTGACACCCTGTCTGCCTGGCCTGGGGACACTTAGTTTTTCTTGCGTTCAGTTTTCTTATGTTCTCCCTCGGATGGTGTGCTTGCATCACGCTCCCTACCTGACACTGTCCCTAGGGAATAGGACTGGTCATTGAAGCAGAACTTACTCCAAGACCAAGTTTGTTGTCAGGCCGTGCAACGGACCTTCACAGATTCCCTTTGTTTCACTCGATCCCAACTCTCTCAGTGGAAGGCTTGCAGGGTGTCATACGGGGGTTCTCCGACAGCAGGGCTCTAGAAAGAAAAGGTCTTTATCATGGATTAGCTTCTCGCACTAATCCAAGTCTTAGAGACTTTACATAAACAAGAACAAATCCCACCATTTTATCCTCCCTCCTCAAGGCCAGGATGGACCTGAAATCTCTTCTAGATCAGATCGGGAAAGGTATAAAAGGTTTTGTAAGGAATATTCTAACACGTTGGGCAAGGTCCTCACTTTATCCACCCACGTTATTCCAACACCTTCATCCCATCTATATCTTCTGGAACCAGAGTTATGCGTCCTACATCAGAGGAGGTGGTAAGTACATTTAAGGATTACTACTACTCCCTCTAATTTACAGGGACCCTCGGCCAATCTGTCCTCAGTGGACTTTATCCAGCGAGTGGAGGATTATACTCAACAGACGGCTCTGCCTCGTTAGAGAGCGAGTTTACAGAACCTGCAGCCATTAAGGCTTCTCCTGGAGAGAAAAGTCCAGGCCCAGATGGGTTCACAGGTGTTCATCGCAGTCTCTTCCTTCTCCCTTCACACTGCAATCTTTAATTAACCGCTATATAACTAGATTTATACATACTGATGACGTTGGATTTATACCCCAGAGGGAGGCCAAACTTAATACCAATAAAACCATCTACTGATTTCCCATGCCTCTAAAAAAAGCCATCCCTTCTTGCCTGATCTCAGTCAATGCTGGGAAAGCTTTTGAACAAGTCAATTGGACCTTTCTGCTCTCTGCCCTCAGAAAAATAGGTAATGGCCTGACATTTTTACATAAAATATTTTATCTCTATCTCCCCTCCTCCTCTGCACGGATCGGGGTAAATGGCTCTTTCCTCCTTCAGCCCCATTACTAATGGTCCCAGACAGGGCTGCCCCTTGTTATATAACGGAAGACCTGGTTGTCGTGATTTAGAGCTCTCCTGATAGCCAAGAATCTAAGTTAGATCTGAACTGGCCCTTTATGCCGATGACTTATCGCTCTAAGTCACCAATCCCCTCATCTCTCTGCCCGTTCTGTTACAAGAATTGAACAGGCTTGGGACCCTTAGCAACTTCAAAGTAAACTATTCCTAAACTGAAAGGCCTTACCCTAGCCTTATCTTCCTAAACTGAAGCCCTTACCCTAGCCTTATCTTCCTAAACTGAAGCCCTTACCCTAGCCTTATCTTCCTAAACTGAAGCCCTTACCCTAGCCTTACCTTCCTAAACTGAAGCCCTTACCATAGCCTTACCTTCCTAAACTGAAGCCCTTACCCTAGCCTTATCTTCCTAAACTGAAGCCCTTACCCTAGCCTTATCTTCCTAAACTGAAGCCCTTACCCTAGCCTTATCTTCCTAAACTGAAGCCCTTACCCTAGCCTTACCTTCCTAAACTGAAGCCCTTACCCTAGCCTTACCTTCCTAAACTGAAGCCCTTACCCTAGCCTTACCTTCCTAAACTGAAGCCCTTACCCTAGCCTTACCTTCCTAAACTGAAGCCCTTACCCTAGCCTTACCTTCCTAAACTGAAGCCCTTACCCTAGCCTTACCTTCCTAAACTGAAGCCCTTACCCTAGCCTTACCTTCCTAAACTGAAGCCCTTACCCTAGCCTTACCTTCCTAAACTGAAGCCCTTACCCTAGCCTTACCTTCCTAAACTGAAGCCCTTACCCTAGCCTTACCTTCCTAAACTGAAGCCCTTACCCTAGCCTTTGTTGGGGCAAAACCCTCACCTTCCAAATTGAAGTTTTAGGCTACTTTCACACCTGCGTTCGGTGCTGATCAGTCTTGTATCTGCACAGACTGATCCGCACCGATAATGCAAACGCTTGTATCCGTTCAGAATGGATCAGTCTGCATTATTCTTTAAAAAAAAAAAAGTAAGTCAAAACGGATCCGTCTTGACTTACATTGAAAGTCAATGGGAGACGGATCCGTTTTCAATTGCACCATATTGTGTCAGTGAAAACGGATCTGTCCCCATTGACTTTGTAAGTCCGGACGGATCCGTTTGGCTTGCAGCGTTTTGGTGTCTGCCTCAAAGGCGGAACCGAGACCAAGCGCAGCCAAACTGATGCATTCTGAACGGATCCTTATCCATTCAGAATGCATTGGGCTGAACTGATCCGTTTTGGACCGTGTGTGAGGGCCCTGAAACGGATCTCGCAACCGGACCCAGAAACGCCAGTGTGAGAGTAGCCCTATTTATGAGCGCTCGGAGAGCTGACACAGACACAGCCTAATGATGGCTTCACTGATAGTGACCGCTCTTTGGATCTCATCTTGAGAGTTGACAGCAACAGATCCCAAATGCAGATATCAGACTGGAAATGACTTCTGGACCTTTTATCTGCTGATTGTAATTGGGATAATGAGGGAATAACTCACACCGGCCATGGGACAGCCGAGAAGACAATTGTCCCATTACTTCTGGTCCCTTCACAAGTGGGAGGCGCAGATACAAACTTCTGTAATTCCGGCACCGTTTACCTGATTTGGATGTAAATCCCCCTCAGATTACAGCCGACAGTCTGCGGGTAAAGCCGACAGTCTGCAGGTAAAGCTGACAGTCTGCAGGTAGAGCACATCTTGTCCGTTTCATCTCAAATCCATTGTGGTGGTGTATAGAGCCAGAAATGTTAGAATTGTGTCCATGTCCCAATATTTATGGACCTGACTATATCATAATGGGTTCGCACTATACATACAGTATACATCATAATGGGGCCGCACTATACATACAGTATACATCATAATGGGGCCGCACTATTATACACTATATGGAGAAACTTGTCTTCAGAGAGGAGAGACACACGCATGAAGTCACCTCTTCCCTCACCCCAGTGTCTATTTGCTATGCCATGACAGTGTTGGATCTCCTGTCTTCATCACAGATGTAATACTAGAGGCCATATCTCATGTCCACTTCCCCCAAGACAATATACACTCCTTGGAACAAAGGTCTCAAGAGCCTGGATAAGAAACTTTTGGATGAATCACCAAGGACCGATTCCTCAGCCTCAGAAAAGTCCTCATTACGGATTCCTCCGCCTGTGACTCGGGGACACATGGAGACAAATTGTGGGTCCACAGAATATCATCCAACCGGAAAGATCTCAGGGTTGTCAGACTGGCCTTAGCTCACTTCTCGCCTTCTCCTCACAGCCACCAACAGCTTCTTCGGTCAAGATAATTTATCAAATGGTTTATATCAGTAAACAGGCTGCAAGGAGCTTAACTTTTCTCAGAAATCAATTGGTGCAATCCGATTAGCAATCTTTCTTGTCAGCACAAAAAGTTGCAGCAGAAACTGGAAACGTTCCCTGTGATGCTCAGCTATCTGACGTGTTCAATGTGTTGTCCTCGGTGCTGAACACAAAACTTTGAAGTTTTGAACTTTCTGTGTTGATAACTTTTGAACCACTGGAGATATTGCAAATCTGATTGTGCAATCGATTTCTGAGAAATTCCAGTCTTCCTTGATATGCTACATGTCCCCTTCCCATTGGAAAAATTTGCCCTTGATCAAATGTGCCTGCTTTCAAGATGGTGGCCATGTTGCAGACACAACCTGAAAGATAGGCCCCTCACCCATTACTTACTGGGGTATTCAGTCATTTCATTTTCTCTTTGGTTTCTGGCGTCTTGCAGCTTTTGACTCGCCTCGTATCTGGGTTTACGACACCCACCGGCATATGATCTGATCGGTCTCTTTTATTTCAATCACAACCTCAAAACAAAAAATACATAAAAAATAATAGAATAATAAAAAAGAACAAAAATAAAATAATATATATAATAAAAAAAATTATATATATATATATATAGTAGCCCAGCGGTCGCCAACCACCGGGCCGTGGACCATCTGGTACTGGTCCTCGGGATGGGGGGGCTGGAGTTGAATGGCAGGGACGGGAACTATTGGTCCTTGTGCCGCGCCATTTAGCCTCATGAGGCAGTGCTAAGATGCAGGATTGTCACGATGAGATATTTTGCGGATAGGATGTGGACCCATTCATTTCAGTGGATCCGCAACCAAATGTCCGTTCAGTAGCCCCGCAAAAGATAGAACATGTCCTATTCTTGTCCTTTTTGTGGAGAAGGATAGGCATTGTTACAATGGACGTCATTCATATTTTTTGCGGATCTGTGTTTTGTGGACCGCGAGAATGCACCCCATATAAAGGGGACGTCAGAGTCCACGGCACTATAGAGCCTCGGGGTATGCAGAGTCCCTGTGCCGTAGGGTATACAGAAGCTTAGGGAGAGCAGTCATTTTCAATAGATTAACCCTTCCCACTACTGATAATGACGAAGTACTCCGCACTTTCAGCTTATCCCCGAAGTAAATAAGCGAGAGCTCAACACCGAGTACGAGCGGGAGCTACGAATGGGAGACTATAGTGAGACGACTGCGCTCCAAGATGCCAACCCGTTCGACGGAGCGGCATAAGAAAGGATTTCTGTAGTTAGTTAGGAGACCAGAGAAGTGTCTATAATCGAGGCGGCATGTGGCAAGGAATTTCTGGGGTCAGACAGGAATAGAACCGTATCATCGGCGTTCATACCAATACGATCGGCCCTGCTGCCCAAACAGCCACCTCCATAACCGGCCAATTATTAGCACCAAGGGCTGGAGGCTACTGCAAAAAGTACGGGGATAATGGGCATCCCTGTCTGGACCCCTCCACAAAGCAACCATTCACCATCAGCAGGTCCGGGGCCGTCTACCCAACCCGGGCCCTCCCTCCATTTTAGTTTAGTTTTCTATATGAAGAGGCTGCGGTGCTTCGAGAGCGTCACAGTCTCTTCTTAGGCCATATGACATCTTGAGACAAAAAAAAATACCCCAAATTGGCTCCTAAACTGAAAAATGTAGTCGCCAAATTTAAAATACATATAATTATAATAAAAAAGACATGGAGGAGAATACAGCACCACACACCTCCTACATCCAGGGACATCTCCTGTCATGTAGACCTTCTCTTTCCTCTTCTCCATTTGACCCAGACCGCCATGACAAATTATTTCAGCCACATCTCGTCTCTACAGAGTTTGTAACACAGACACGTAGATTTCTCCGTTTTTCCATCAACCTCCTCATCCTGGTGTCCCCAGTGTCATCCTACGGCCACCCCAATACTGTGCCCCCAATGCCCCAGGAACTATACTGCTGAAAAAATAGTGACCCTAATAGACATAATTGGGGTCATTTATCAAACTGGTGTAAAGTAGAACTGGATTTCCAAAAGAGCCGTCAAATATGAATGTATGAATATGAAGCTGTGAATATTAGGCGCCTGTACTTAAATATCCAAGCGGGCCAGGTCCACACCTCGAATGCGGCGGTCACATCTCTTGATGCGGCCAAAGCATTTGACAGTGTGGAATGGCGGTATCTGTGGTCTGTACTCCAGAAAATGGGCTTCGGCCCCGAGTTCATAAAGTGGATACAATTATTATATGCTGGTCCCAGAGCGTCAGTGGGTGAATGGCAATCAGACCCATTCCACATTCATAGGGGGACTAGACAAGGGTGCCCTTTGTCACCTCTATTATTTGCGGTGGCGATAGAGCCACTAGCTGAAGCCCTGAGAACCGCGGGCCTAGTGAAAGGCTTTCAATATGGAAATCTCACTGAAAAAGTCAGGCCTCATGCACACGACAGTTTTTTTTTCACGGTCCGCAAAAACAGGGTCCGTGGGTCCGTGATCCGTGACCGTTTTTTCGTCCGTGGGTCTTCCTTGATTTTTGGAGGATCCACGGACATGAAAAAAAAGTCGTTTTGGTGTCCGCCTGGCCGTGCGGAGCCAAACGGATCCGTCCTGAATTACAATGCAAGTCAATGGGGACGGATCCGTTTGACGTTGACACAATATGGTGCAATTGCAAACGGATCCGTCCCCATTGACTTTCAATGTAAAGTCTGGAGTCCCTTTACTTTCTCACTTGTGTTCATAATGCAGACGGTGGCTCCGTTCAGAGCGGATCCGTCTGCATTATATTGTTAAAACATTTCTAAGTGTGAAAATAGCCTCAGACGGATCCGTCCAGACTTTACATTGAAAGTCAATGGGGGACGGATCCGTTTGAAAATTGAGCCACAGTGTGTCATCTTCAAACGGATCCGTCCCCATTGACTTACATTATAAGTCTGGACGGATCCGCACGGCCAGGCGGACACCCGAACATAACTTGAAGCGTCCCCATCACCATGGGAACGCCTCTACGTTAGAATATACTGTCGGATATGAGCTACATCGTGAAACTCATTTCCGACAGTATATTCTAACACAGAGGCGTTCCCATGGTGATGGGGACGCTTCAGGTTAGAATACACTGCAAACTTGGTACAAGACTGCCCCCTGCTGCCTGGCAGCACCCGATCTCTTACAGGGGGATATGATAGCACAATTAACCTCTTCAGGTGCGGCACCTAAAGGGGTTAATTGTACTATCATATTCTCCTGTAAGAGATCAGGGCTGTCAGGCAGCAGGGGGCAGACCCCCCCCTCCCCAGTTTGAATATCGTTGGTGGCACAGTGTGCGCCCACCATCGCCCCCCCCTTCCTCCCTCTATAGTTAAAAATCGTTAATGGCACAGTGTGTGCCCACCATCGCCCCCCCCCCTTCCTCCCTCTATAGTTAAAAATCGTTGGTGGCACAGTGTGCGCCCACCATCGGCCCCCCCTCTCTCTATAGTAGTAACAACCATTGGTGGCAGTGTGCGGCCTCCCATTCCCCCCCCCCCCCCCCATCATTGGTGGCAGCGGAGTTCCGATCGGAGTCCCAGTTTAATCGCTGGGGCTCCGATCGGTAACCATGGCAACCAGGAAGCTACTGCATCCCTGGTTGCCATGGTTACTTAGCAATAGTACAATTGTAGAAGATTCATACTTACCTGCTTGCTGCTGCGATGTCTGTGTCCGGCCGGGAGCTCCACCTACTGGTAAGTGACAGGTCTGTGCGGCGCATTGCTAAAGAACTGTCACTTACCAGTAGGAGGAGCTCCCGGCCTGTCACAGACATCGCAGCAGCAGGCAGGTAAGTATGAATCTTCTACAATTGTACTATTGCTAAGTAACCATGGCAACCAGGGATGCAGTAGCTTCCTGGTTGCCATGGTTACCGATCGGAGCCCCAGCGATTAAACTGGGACTCCGATCGGAACTCCGCTGCCACCAATGATGGGGGGGGGGGGGCAGATGGGAGGCCGCACACTGCCACCAATGGTTGTTACTACTATAGAGAGAGGGGGGGGCCGATGGTGGGCGCACACTGTGCCACCAACGATTTTTAACTATAGAGGGAGGAAGGGGGGATGGCGATGGTGGGCACACACTGTGCCACCAACGATTTTTAACTATAGAGGGAGGAAGGGGGGGGGGGGCGATGGTGGGCGCACACTGTGCCACCAACGATATTCAAACTGGGGAGGGGGGGGGTCTGCCCCCTGCTGCCTGGCAGCCCTGATCTCTTACAGGAGAATATGATAGTACAATTAACCCCTTTAGGTGCCGCACCTGAAGAGGTTAATTGTGCTATCATATCCCCCTGTAAGAGATCGGGTGGTGCCAGGCAGCAGGGGGCAGTCTTGTACCAAGTTTGCAGTGTATTCTAACTAGAAGCGTCCCCATCACCATGGGAACGCTTCTGTGTTAGAATATACTGTCGGAAATGAGTTTTCACGAAGTGAAAACTTAGATCAGAAAAAGCTTTTATGCAGACGGATCTTCGGATCCGTCTGTATGAAAGCAACCTACGGCCACGGATCACGGACACGGATGCCAATCTTGTGCGCATCCGTGTTCTTTCACGGACCCATTGACTTGAATGGGTCCGTGAACCGTTGTCCGTCAAAAAAATAGGACAGGTCATATTTTTTTGACGGACAGGATACACGGATCACGGCCTCGGCTGCAAAACGGTGCATTTTCCGATTTTTCCACGGACCCATTGAAAGTCAATGGGTCCGCGAAAAAAAACTGAAAACGGCACAACGGCCACGGATGCACACAACGGTCATGTGCATGAGGCCAAACACTGTATGCGGACGACTTACTGCTATTTTTGGAGGATTGGGAGACTTCCGGAGGCTATTAAGGTTATAAATGATTTTGGCCAACTATCTGGATTAACCATAAATTGGTCGAAATCCTTCATAATGCCCTTGTCTAAAAAAGAGAATTCGACTCCGCTAGTGGCACCAGACCTCAAAGTCGTTACATCTTTTTAATACTTGGGGGTGAAAATATCTACTGATACTCGAGATTATAGAGATCTAAATTTGGTACCTTTACTTGAAAGGTTCAGAAGTAAAACGTAAGCGTGGACTAAATTACCTCTTACGCCGATTGGTAGAGCCAACCTTATTACAATGACTCTCATGCCCCAATTGTTGTATCTTATCCACAATGCACCAACATGGATCCCACTCTGGTTCTTCTACAAGGTCAATGCGATCTTTAGAGATCTCATATGGAAACGAGGTGTCCCACGCATAAAAGTAAGTACACTACGGAGGCCTAAAACCCATGGGGGATTAGCTATACCAGACCCATGGGTATATTATGTCGCGGCCCAACTGCAGCATATCAGGGGCTGGGGAGACTGAAAACCTAAACAAGACGGGGAGGGTTGTGAAACATCTTATAGGAAAACAATGTCCGCTATCAGCCTTAGAGGATGGGACCTTCTATAATAGAGGTACGCAATACCAGATATTAGGAGTGATAGACAGAATATCGTGGAAAGCCAGGTCTATGGCTAAAATACCTGGATATACAACATATACACCAATATGGCCAAACTATATGTATAGAGAAATAGGCAAAGTGTCAGAAACGAAGATGTGGGAGCGGTACAGTCTTTATAGGATGGCTCATTTATTTTCTAATACCCTAAAAGAATTTGTACAACTACTACAATAGGCACCAAAACCTAGTATTCCAGACCTCACCACAACGCAGGGGAGCACAAAGGGGGCGATATCCCTCCACTACAAGACCCTGATGGAAATGCAACATAAAAATCGGCCATTAGGATTGTATGGGAAATGGAAGTCTGACATTGGGGATCTGACTGAGGACTTATGGGACGAAGCAATGCAGAACTTTCAAACAATAGCAGTGAGCGAAGCACAGCGGGTGTCACAATTGTACTTGATGCACAGGGTTTACAGAATCCCGGGTCTGTTAAAAAAAAAAGATGGGATACAGAACTGATGACTGCTGCCCAAGATGTAATCGGCGTAACGCAGACCTAATCCATCTAATGTGGAATTGTCCAAAACTTAGGAGATACTGGATAGAAATTGTGGAATTGATAAATACTGTGTTCCAAACAAATATAGATGTTACACCCCTAACGTGTGTTTTAGGATGTGTTAAAGTACAGCCAGGAATGGCGAAGAAAAAAAACGTCCATTATGCGTATTTTATATCAAGCCAGAAAAAGTATTGCACAGCACTGGATAGACCCACAGCCGCCAACACTGCAAGTGCCAGTAAACAGGGTACATACATACCTTGGTAAAGTTGGAAAGACATGTCTATCAGAAGAGAGGATCGGTCAAAAAATGTGAGATATGGTTCTCGTGGTTAAGATACTACAACATTATTTAAAAGTATAATGGGGAAAATGCACCAATAATATTGTAAGCTTGATTAACCACTGCCTGTTGGGAAGTACGGATGCGAATCACATGTTTGATGGGTGGAATGTGATTATGAGGTCTGCTGATGACGGAGTGAAGACTTCGCATGAGACATGCAGAAGAGGGCATGTAAATGATGCCACGGAGAGGATTCTGGACCTTCACTGGTTGCAGGACTGAAAAAGGGATGGGAGGGTAAAAGGGGTTGTTATTGTAATATGTTTTTTTACAAAACTTTAATTAAAAAAATATCTGATTTAAAAAAAGAAATACTCGGGCACTCATCTATCCAGGTAATGCCAATTCCTGCCACTAGTTTTCTTTCGTCCCCTACAGTGGTGTGGTAAGCACAACCATCTATGTACGCACCGGGGAGTAGAGAGCAATAGTCTCCGTCATACACCTTGAAAGGGGAAGATTTTTGTTCCTCTAGAAAGTCATCCACCAGCTCTTCTGTATGAGAATGAGCGGCGCAGTCATGCAGTTCAGCAAGTCCTTGGGCCACTTTATTTTGCCTATACCGAACCTCCAACGGCCATCCTTGTAAAGACCAGGTCCAAGCAGTGATCCTGCTGTTAGACAAGTCACCATCCCTAAATGTATCACTCTGAAGATATTGTAGGGGTTGATGGGCCGTTCAGCAATGATTTTCTCAGACTGTGGCTAGTAAAGCTTTTTCACAGTCGCTAAACTTTATTTCTACTGGTGACAGCGATTTACTTGCAGGAGCAATAACTTTATGCAATTTATCCTGTTTTTGGCATAGGACAGCACTAATACTAAGATCCATAAAACCAGATAAAAGGGTTTACCCCCCTCTGGATAAGCTAGACATGGGGCTTGGGCGAGTCTCCCTTTAAGCTCAGACATGGCTTGTTCCTCATCCTCCCCCCTTATCCAGGGTACACTCATCTCGGTTTACTAATCTCAGCATATAAAGCAATGTAACACTGCGCGCTTACTCTACAATAGCCAACTTGTCACCACCTTCCTACAGCCCAGCACTGATATCTACATATGTCTCAGTCCTACCTTGACAGGTGTCCGTGCTGTGGGTATGTATCGTGCGGCGGTCCTCACTTCTATATGTGGGGCAACAGGGAGAGCGGATCCAAGGGAAGATGGCTGCAGCATAGACTATTTTATGATATTGAAGTTTGGGCGTTCGCCCCGGCCGGTGGCAATATACTCCTGTTACCTTTTGCTTACGCTCACTTCTGAGTGGGTGACGTCACCGCAAGTGAACTACGGATGGCAGTGAGGATCTAACTTCCAACGCGTTTCGAGTACAAGCGGTACTCTTCGTCAGGGAATGTTACACTCACTGCGCATATTCTCACTACTTATAGTCTGTCGTCCGCCTCTCCTTCCCCCCCGTCTTTATTGCTACTACTCAAAACCAAACAGCTCTATTTCTGAGTTCAAGCCTCTTGGTAACAATGTTTCTAAATTAAATATCCACTCTCACTAATACGCATTAGTGAACACATGAACAACATAAAGAAAAAAATCTATCCAGACACTTTACCGAGGTACACAAAGGACAATTAGAAGGAATGTCATTCATGGGTATAGAAAAAAGGTAGAAATAGATGCCCGGGGTGGAGACCAGGGGCGGACTGGGCCGAGGGGCAGGGAGGCAATTGCCCCCCAGGCCTCCCTAAATAAACGGCCGCTGGGCCGCCCGTCTAAAAAAAAAAATTTTTTTTTTTTTATTCTTCAGGGCCGCACCGCCGATCACCACAGGCGGCGCGGCCCTGGATGTAATTGCGGCCGTGCTGTGGGGCAGGGGAGGGAGAGGCATGTCCCTCCCCTGTTCTTCTGATAGGCCGCAGGCACTAATGCCTGCAGCCTATCAGAGGTCGGCTCAGGAAGCGCGATGACGTCATTATCATCGCAACGCCTGAGCCGGCAGCACACGCTGCTGATGGAGGTAAGTATTTTTTTATTATTTTTTCTTTGCGGAGATCTGTCACTATGGGGGGGGCGGAGATCTGTCACTATGGGGGGGAGATCTGGCAGTATGGGGTGCACTATAAGGGGAGCTGGCACTATGGGGGGCACTATAAGGGGAGCTGGCACTATGGGGCGCACTATAGGGGGAGCTGGCACTATGGGGGGGCCTATAGGGGGAGCTGGCACTATGGGGGGGGGTACTATAGGGGGAGCTGGCACTATGGGGGGGTACTATAGGGGGAGCTGGCACTATGGGGGGGACTATAGGGGGAGCTGGCACTATGGGGTGCACTATAGGGGGAGCTGGCACTATGGGTGGCACTGTAGGGGGAGCTGGCACTATGGGGGGGGCCTATAGGGGGAGCTGGCACTATGGGGGGCCTATAGGAGGAGCTGGCACTATGGGGGGGTACTATAGGGAGAGCTGGCACTATGGGGGGGTACTATAGGGGGAGCTGGCACTATGGGGGGACTATAGGGGGAGCTGGCACTATGGGGTGCACTATAGGGGGAGCTGGCACTATGGGGGGCACTGTAGGGGGAGCTGGCACTATGGGGGGCACTGTAGGGGGAGCTGGCACTATGGGGGCACTGTAGGGGGAGCTGGCACTATGGGGGGGCCTATAGGGGGAGCTGGCACTATGGGGGCACTGTAGGGGGAGCTGGCACTATGGGGGGGCCTATAGGGGGAGCTGGCACTATGGGGAGAGGGCTTATAGGGGGAGCTGGCACTATGGGGAGAGGGCTTATAGGGGGAGCTGGCACTATGGGGGGGTACTATAGGGGGAGCTGGCACTATGGGGGGGTACTATAGGGGGAGCTGGCACTATGGGGGGGACTATAGGGGGAGCTGGCACTATGGGGCGCACTATAGGGGGAGCTGGCACTATGGGGGGCACTATAGGGGGAGCTGGCACTATGGGGGGCCTATAGGGGGAGCTAGCACTATGGGGGGAGGGCTGGCACTATTGGGGGAGCTGGTACTATGGGGGCATTTCTTACTGGCACATTATGGGGGGGCACCATGGGGGAGAGGAGCACTATGGGGGTAACTGGGGGCTCTAAAGGGGCTTTTTTTCTAATTATTGGCACATTCTGGGGGGCACTATAGGGGAGAGCAGCACTATGGGGCATCTGGTGCTACTATAGGGGCATTATTTGGGGGCACTATGGGGAAGTGGGGGCTCTAAAGGGGCCTTTTGTATTGGAACATTATGGGGGGCACTATGGCATTTGGTGGCACTAAGGGGGCATTTTTTACTGGCACATTATGGGAGGCACTATAGGGGAGAGCGGCACTATGGGGCATTATTTGGGCACTATGGGGGAGTGGAGCACTATTGGGGCATATGGTGGCACTAAGAAGGGGCATTTTTTTACTGGTACATTGTGGGGGAGAGGAGCACTATAGGGGCATCTGCTGGGGGCACTAAGGGGCATTTTTTTACTGGCATATTATGGGGACACTATGGGGAAGGGGGAGAGGAGCAGTATGAGGGCATTTACTGGGGCACTATATAGAGGTATTTTATACTGGCATACATTATGGGGACATTAGCTCAACTGCGGGCACTAAGCGGGGGTATTTCATGTACTGTCATATTATAGGGAGAATTATTAGTACTAGGAGGTATTATGCGGAGCTTTACTACTACTAGGGGCTATGAAGAACATGATTACTAGGGCACTAAAGGGGCATTATTACTACTAAGTGTGCTCTGGCAGAGAATTATTTCTATTGGTGGGATTTTGGGGAGCATTGTTACTTTGGGGGGCACCCTGGCATAGTATCAGCTTAGCACAATTATTTTTGGGGGACATTATCTTTATACTATTAGTGTCTGGGCGCAGTTATTTTTTAGAGCACTGTGTGCCAATAATTGTTTAAGGGGGCACTATCTGTGTGGTAGTAGTATTTCCAGGCGGACTGTTTCTGCAGTATAGTGTTGGGGGCATAGCGGGTACAGTATTGGGAGCACTATCTGTGTGGTAGTAGTATTTCCAGGCGGACTGTTTCTGCAGTATAGTGTTGGGGGTACAGCGGGCACAGTATTGGGAGCACTATCTGTGTGGTAGTAGTATTTCCAGGGGGACTGTTTCTGCAGTATAGTATTGGGGGCACAGCGGGTACAGTATTGGGGGCACTATCTGTGGGGTAGTAGTATTTCCAGGCGGACTGTTTCTGCAGTATAGTGTTGGGGGTAGAGCGGGTACAGTATTGGGTCACTATCTGTGTGGTAGTAGTATTTCCAGGCGGACTGTTTCTGCAGTATAGTATTGGGGGCACAGCGGGTACAGTATTGGGGGCACTATCTGTGTGGTAGTTTGTATTTCCAGGGGGACTGTTTCTGCAGTATAGTATTGGGGGCATAGCGGGTACAGTATTGGGGGCACTATCTGTGTGGTAGTAGTATTTCCAGGGGGACTGTTTCTGCAGTATAGTATTGGGGGCACAGCGGGCACAGTATTGGGGGCACTATCTGTGGGGTAGTAGTATTTCCAGGCGGACTGTTTCTGCAGTATAGTGTTGGGGGTACAGCGGGTACAGTATTGGGTCACTATCTGTGTGGTAGTAGTATTTCCAGGCGGACTGTTTCTGCAGTATAGTATTGGGGGCACAGCGGGTACAGTATTGGGGGCACTATCTGTGTGGTAGTTTGTATTTCCAGGGGGACTGTTTCTGCAGTATAGTATTGGGGGCATAGCGGGTACAGTATTGGGGGCACTATCTGTGTGGTAGTAGTATTTCCAGGGGGACTGTTTCTGCAGTATAGTATTGGGGGCACAGCGGGTACAGTATTGGGGGCACTATCTGTGGGGTAGTAGTATTTCCAGGCGGACTGTTTCTGCAGTATAGTGTTGGGGGTAGAGCGGGTACAGTATTGGGTCACTATCTGTGTGGTAGTAGTATTTCCAGGCGGACTGTTTCTGCAGTATAGTATTGGGGGCACAGCGGGTACAGTATTGGGGGCACTATCTGTGTGGTAGTTTGTATTTCCAGGGGGACTGTTTCTGCAGTATAGTATTGGGGGCACTATCTGTGTGGTAGTTTGTATTTCCAGGGGGACTGTTTCTGCAGTATAGTATTGGGGGCATAGCGGGCACAGTATTGGGGGCACTATCTGTGTGGTAGTAGTATTTCCAGGGGGACTGTTTCTGCAGTATAGTATTGGGGGTGGCAGGAAACTAATGTCTGTTTCTCAATCTCTGCAGAGAAGGGAGATGGCAGAAAAATCATCATGGCGGTCTGGTCTGAATGGAGAAGATGAGGAAAGAGAACGTCTACAACAAAGGTGACATCACTGGATGTAAGAGGTAGGGGGCGCTATGTAGGAGAGGAGATGCTCCGGCTCCTTCCCCTGCTATTTGCAGAAGGAGGATTCAGAACTGGGTGAGGACGACGAAAGGGGGCAGCAGACCACGGGCGGGTGGCAGATGGTGGGGGAATCACAGGCCTTGAGCAGGGTCTGGGGAGGAGAGCGGAGGAGCTTCCTGGCTGTAGCCTGCTGTTTATTGTATGATGTGAAGCAGGCAGTGCAGCCAGGACGACCTCCCCCCTCCGTATGATGTGTAGAGACCGGCCGCAACTATAAAATGTCAGCTGTACAGTGTGTGTTGGGAGTGGCCTATTATATGTAGGAGGGGCTTTAATAATGGGCAGGGCTAAAAATGGCCACTTGACTAGATTTGCCCCCCAGGACTAAGGCTGCCAGCCCTCCCCTGGTGGAGACTATATAAAGAAACAGTCTAAAAAAGAGACGGAGTGGATATTTAATTTAGAAACATTGTTACCAAGAGGCTTGAACTCAGAAATAGAGCTGTTTGGTTTTGAGTAGTGACAATAAAGACAAAGGGGAAGGAGAGGCGGACGACAGACTATAAGTAGTGAGACTATGCGCAGTGAGTGTAACATTCCCTGACGAAGAGTACCGCTTGTACTCGAAACGCGTTGGAAGTTAGATCCTCACTGCCATCCGTAGTTCACTTGCGGTGACGTCACCCGCTCAGAAGTGAGCGTAAGCAAAAGGTAACAGGAGTATATTGCCACCGGCCGGGGCGAACGCCCAAACTTCAATATCATAAAATAGTCTATGCTGCAGCCATCTTCCCTTGGATCCGCTCTCCCTGTTGCCCCACATATAGAAGAGAATTGAGGAGCGCCGCACGATACATAACCACAGCACGGACACCTGTCAAGGTAGGACTGAGACATATGTAGATATCAGTGCTGGGCTGTAGGAAGGTGGTGACAAGTTGGCTATTGTAGAGTAAGCGCGCAGTGTTACATTGCTTTATATGTCTTGTACAGCTGGGCTGTATAAAGTCTATTATAGCAGGAAACGGGATTGCTATAACACTGCAGCGGCATCGGGACTGCTATAACACTGCAGCGGCATCGGGACTGCTATAACACTGCAGCGGCATCGGGACTGCTATAACACTGCAGCGGTATCGGGACTGCTATAACACTGCAGCGGTATCGGGACTGCTATAACACTGCAGCGGTATCGGGACTGCTATAACACTGCAGCGGCATCGGGACTGCTATAACACTGCAGCGGTATCGGGACTGCTATAACACTGCAGCGGCATCGGGACTGCTATAACACTGCAGCGGCATCGGGACTGCTATAACACTGCAGCGGCATCGGGACTGCCATAACACTGCAGCGGTATCGGGACTGCCATAACACTGCAGCGGTATCGGGACTGCCATAACACTGCAGCGGTATCGGGACTGCCATAACACTGCAGCGGTATCGGGACTGCCATAACACTGCAGCGGTATCGGGACTGCTATAACACTGCAGCGGTATCGGGACTGCTATAACACTGCAGCGGTATCGGGACTGCTATAACACTGCAGCGGTATCGGGACTGCTATAACACTGCAGCGGTACAGTACATGGACTAATCTCAGCATAGTTATCAATGAACTTTCGTGAGTAATTCATCGTTCCCAGGAATGACCTTAGTTTTAGATTTCATCACAGCCTCCACCTTTTTCTTCTGGGGATTCAGGCCTTCAGAGGTAACCTCATGTCCAAGGAAACTTACTTGGTTCGACACCACTGGGCTTTCTGTAAAGAAATTTTCACACCTGCCTCCCTCAACTGATTTAGCACATGCCTAATTTCTGGATATGCTGGTCAAATGAGATACTTTTCAACAATATGTCATCTACATACGTTAAGTTTCCTCTTTCCGTGGCATCAGGCATAGCCTTATGTAAAAACACCGCAAATTCATGACCTGAGTTTATGTACCCAAACGGTAGTCTGGTCCAGGCAAACTGTTCTTTACCAAAAGTAAAGTGGTCTTCAGGACTCACTCTGATGGTCCAATACCCCTGAGCGCAATCTAAGGTGGTAAAGATCCTAGCGCCTTGCATTTGTACCAAGCAGTGGTCTATATATGGCACGGGCCAGCCGGACATGTATACATGTTTATTGAGCTGACGAAGATCAGCACATAAACGCCATTGAGCATTTGGTTTAAGAATTCCAAGAATAGGATTGTTATATGAACTGTGCACCGGTCTTATAATACCTCTCTGAGATTTCGAATTATTTCCGCTAGCGAGTCGTAACAAGCTAGTGGAAGACGATATTGCTTGATAAACGGGAGGTTCCTCAGGATCAGTCTGAATCCTGGCAATGTGTATGTCAGTCAGACCACAATCAAAGGAATCTTTCGCAAAGATATCATTGAATTCTAGTTTTAGTTGTTGCCGCTCTGGGTCACTGGAGCATCCACCAGCTAATGAGATTTGTTGCTGGACCATTTCCATAGACCGTGGGAAAGCTTCAGGTTGACCTATTTCATAGGCTTCCTCCAACCTGTCAGTGAGGTCAGGATTTGACTAACCTGCTTTTTCAGCAAACTCATGATATTCCTGAGCTTCCTGCTCATTGATTGTATAATTAAAGGTAATGAAGAAGGTACCTGCAAGGTAGAGGAATCCTCCAAGATTAAAAGGATTTACTGAACTGATGGTAACAATCCTTCAGGAGAAGAATAAAAGGTTTGTTCCACCAATTGTTCTTCTGTTAGATACGATTCAGGTATTAGGCCAATAATTACATTCTGAAACCCAGAAGTATAATCATCTGAATCTACTGCCATACCAACGACAGTGGACTTCATTTGGCATAGCATTATTCACATTTAATCTTTTAAAAAAAAAATAAAAAAAATCGATGGCAATCATTAATCGATCAATGGGCAGATCCACGATCAATGTAGGATGGCCGATTACTTTGTTTCCTACTTTAAGCCCAGCCAAGCCTTACCTAAAACCTTGAGGGCATTGCCCGAGACACTCACCAGGTTAGCATTAAAACTTTTTATCCTATACCTCTCAGACGATGCATCCTGTAGTTGTTGGAAGTACAGAGTTGTACCCTCGGTGAGTAACCAATCCAGAGTCTTTCTGGGATGGTAATCCCTGGCCAAAATACATTTTATAGGACAAAGTCAAAATAACTGGATGAATTCACTACTTTCAAAATTGGGATCTTTTTTGGACAAACTATAAGCATTTTTTGAGACAATACTTCCCTGGGACTTTGATTAGGTCTACACTTCAGGGTAAGTCAGGCCCTCCTTGCAGCAGTAACGGACTTATAGGGACCAAGTTCAGTTTTTTTTTCTGCGACCACATCTGACCAAGAATCCCTACCCATATCTCTAAGGAAATTAAAGAAATACCGGTGTTTTGGTTCGAATACCCAGGTAATAAATTCAAGTTTCTGTAGGTCCTGTTCTAAAAAGTTTTCATGGCCTCCTCATATGTTTCCAAATGACTTATTATGGAGGGTGATCCTTTTTAGCAAATTGACCCACATTTTCCTTGAGAAACTTGATCACTTTAGTAGTGTCCATCATGGGCTGAGAAGATCTCTGTACTGAACTTTTAGAGGACCTAGGAGGTGAAATCGGTTTTAATTTAGGAAGAGACTGTTCTCAGAGACATTAGCTCCTCTCCTTTAAAGGGGTCGTCCTTTACTTTCTGCATCTGATTCCCCCGGGAATATTTTACCTTCTCTGTTCGGGATCTTGCCCCTTTATAATTCAGACAGCCAAAGGATCCCGTTATCTAACTCTGTTTGTAAATTTCTATTGTCCCGATACAACTTTTTACATTCCTCATCTAGATCCGCCATAGACCATTGACATTTAGACAGTTCATTAGTAGCTTGACTTAATTACCTCTTGCTGTCGATTGTCTCACTATATTCTGATAGTTTAGGAGACCGTTGGGCTAATTCACCAGAAACCGTGGCCGCCTTAATTTCCATTTCAGATAGGTCTTTTTGAAATTCCTCAGTTTCATAATCAACAAGGTACGGTTGATTGACTATATGTATTATATTATTATCCTATAATGGATAGGTAAGGTTATACTAGACCAAACTGTCAGCGAGAAGAAATCAGTTTCAATGGTTCTATGATGGCGGCCTCCAAAGACTGAAAAGGTGGTCAGGGCTGGATCTGATGGATTAGGAGGTTTCTTCCAGATGATCTGATGATGGTTTGCCTCCTGATCTGAAGATGAAGGTTCTCCGATGATGGGTCTTCTCCCTTTTGATGAGGAGTCTTTTCTCTGTCAGCCCATAACATCTTAGAAAGGGCTTGGTCAAGTTTTATCATTAACTAATAGGACCTCCCATAGGGATAATACCCTCTAAACCATAATGTTACCCCAACACTAGGTGGCACTAGGGTTGGACGATATCAAAAATATTCAGACGATAACGATATTAAAAAATTTATCGCGATAACGATATATATCGCGATAAATACCCGTTTAAAAGAAAAAAAAACACAAGGAGACGTTATACTGTATGGGGGGCCACAAGGAGACGTTATACTGTATGGGGGCAGCCACAAGGAGACGTTATACTGTATGGGGGCAGCCACAAGGAGACGTTATACTGTATGGGGGGCCACAAGGAGACGTTGCACTGTATGGGGCAGCCACAAGGAGACGTTATACTGTATGGGGGCAGCCACAAGGAGACGTTATACTGTATGGGGGCAGCCACAAGGAGACGTTATACTGTATGGGGGGCCACAAGGAGGCGTTATACTGTATGGGGGGCCACAAGGAGGCGTTGCACTGTATAGGGGGCCACAAGGAGGCGTTACACTGTATAGGGGGCCACAAGGAGGCGTTGCATTGTATGGGGGCCACAAGGAGGCGTTATACTGTATGGGGGGCCACAAGGAGACGTTATACTGTATGGGGGGCCACAAGGAGACGTTATACTGTATGGGGGGCCACAAGGAGACGTTATACTGTATGGGGGGCCACAAGGAGACGTTATACTGTATGGGGGGCCACAAGGAGACGTTATACTGTATGGGGGGCCACAAGGAGACGTTACACTGTATGGGGGGCCACAAGGTGGCGTTACACTGTATGGGGGGCCACAAGGAGGCGTTACACTGTATGGGGGGCCACAAGGAGGCGTTACACTGTATGGGGGGCCACAAGGAGGCGTTACACTGTATGGGGGGCCACAAGGAGGCGTTGCACTGTATGGGGGGCCACAAGGAGGCGTTGCACTGTATGGGGGGCCACAAGGAGGCGTTGCACTGTATGGGGGGCCACAAGGAGGCGTTGCACTGTATGGGGGGCCACAAGGTGGCGTTGCACTGTATGGGGGGCCACAAGGTGGCGTTGCACTGTATGGGGGGCCACAAGGAGGCGTTGCACTGTATGGGGGGCCACAAGGAGGCGTTGCACTGTATGGGGGGCCACAAGGAGGCGTTGCACTGTATGGGGGGCCACAAGGAGGCGTTGCACTGTATGGGGGGCCACAAGGAGGCGTTGCACTGTATGGGGGGCCACAAGGAGGCGTTGCACTGTATGGGGGGCCACAAGGAGGCATTGCACTGTATGGGGGGCCACAAGGAGGCGTTGCACTGTATGGGGTGCCACAAGGAGGCGTTGCACTGTATGGGGGGACCACAAGGAGGCGTTGCACTGTATGGGGGGACCACAAGGAGGCGTTGCACTGTATGGGGGGACCACAAGGAGCGTTATAATAAGGTCTTATGGGAGCGAGGAGGAGGGAGAGCCGGGGCGGCCGCTGCGGGAAGTAGTAAGTTTATAACTTTGTCATCAGACAGAACGCACTAGTGAAGCAGCCGCAGGAAAAGTCTCTCCAGAGACAGTACTCACACGGCGCCCGGCACTGGTGGGTGACGACGGTGATTATGTAAGATGGTGGGTGGAGACTTGACTAAGGGAGGCGGAGCAAGAAGGAGGCAGGCCAGGAGCGAGAGGAAGAGCAAGGTGCAGGGGCGGGCGGTAAGTGATCAGTCAGTTCCTGAAGGCGAGTTGGTAGAAGCGGGCGGACGCACGTTTAGAAGAGGTCAGCGCTCAATGTGCGCTGACCTCTTTGATGACGTCACAAAATACCGCAGTATTTAGGAAACGGCGATATCGCCATATCGCCGTTTTTTTAATACCGCGGTATATCGTGATACCGGTATATCGCCCAACCCTAGGTGGCACTAGTGCTCCATACAAAAGTCGAGGCAATTCTAGCTAGTTCCTGGATATATTCTTAAAATGTATCCCTTCTTCAAATTAAAACTAAAGGTTTCATACAGACCTTGAAGCGAAAGAAACAATGACGTTTATCTTTTGTCAAACATCTAGACTCTAAATCCCCCGACTAAACCCAATTCATCCCAAACATCCACCTCAACACTCGTGGTCATTGTTTGGTAAAAGGACAGGGTTTGTTTACGTCACCTGTGTCCACATTTCTCCATTTAAGGAATCTTCAGGGAAAGATCATTAACCACTACAGGACCGCTGCACGCAGGATTGCATCTTTGCGGCGGCCCTGTTATTCCTCCTGGACGTTCCGGGGCATCATCTCACAAGACGCGGGATTTCCTGTGAACGCGAGCACACACACATTCACAGGAACCGGCAGGTAAGCGAGTGGATCTCCAGCCTGCCAGCGGCGATCGCTCGCTGGCAGGCTGTAGATGCGATTTTTTTTTAACCCCTAACAGGTATATTAGACGCTGTTTTGATAACAGAGTCTAATATACCTGCTACCTGGTCCTCTGGTGTCCCTTTTGCTTGGATCGACCACCAGAAGACACAGGTAGCTCTGTAATAAGTAGCACCAAGCACCACACTACACCCCCCTGTCACTTATTAACCCCTGATCACCCCCCTGTCATTGATCACCTCTCTGTAAGGCTCCATTCAGACTCCTGTATGTGTTTTGCGGATTCGCAAAACAGACACCATGGGTCTGCAAAACACTGGCAATGTGCTTTCCGCATTTTGCGGATCCGCACATTGCGAACAAGAATAGGACATGTTCTATAGGCTATACAAAAAAACGCTGTATTCGCCAGATCAGGCCTGATCTTGTGCGCACACTTGCGTTCAGTCCACCCCACCGCAGTGACAGAATTTTTTTTTTCTGATCACTGCAAAAACACCGTAAAATCGCTGCGGCACTATAAAAAGATCACGTTTGAGGGGGATCGCGAGTTCATAGAAGATTTTTTATTTTTTGGCACAAGTTAGTAGAAATTGATTTATTTATTTTTTCTTACAAAGTTTCATTTTCCACTAACTTGTGACAAAAAATAAAATCTCACATGAACTCACCATACCCCTCACGGAATCCAAATGCATAAATTTTTTTTAGACATTTATATTCCAGACTTCTTCTCACGCTTTAGGGCCCCTAAAATGCCAGTACCCCCCCATTTCGGAAAGAAGACACCCTAAGGTATTCGCTGAGGGGCATATTGAGTCCATGAAAGATTGAACTTTTTGTCACAAGTTAGCGGAAAGGGAGACCGATTTATTTTCATTTTTTTCTCAATTTCTGCTAACTTGTGCCAAGAAAAACCACACACAACTTCTATGAACTTGCTATGCCCCCACTGAATACCTTGGGGTGTCGTCTTTCCAAAATGGGGTCACATGTGAGGTATTTATACTGCCCTGGCATTTTAGGGGACCTAAAGCGTGAGAAGAAGTCTGGGATCCAAATGTCTAAAAATGCCCTCCTAAAAGGAATGTGTGCCCCTTTGCCCACCTAGGCTGCAAAAAAGTGTCACACATGTGGTATCGCCGTACTCAGGAGAAGTTGGGCAATGTGTTTTGGGGTGTCATTTTACATATACCCATGCTGGGTGAGAGAAATATCTTGGCAAAAGAACTTTTCCTTAATTTTTTTTATACAAAGTTGGCATTTGACCAAGATATTTCTCTCACCCAGCATGGGTATATGTAAAATGACACCCCAAAACACATTCCCCAACTTCTCCTGAGTACGGCGATAGCACATGCGACACTTTTTTTGCAGCCAAGGTGCGCAAAGGGGCACATATTCCTTTTAGGAGGGCATTTTTAGACATTTGGATTCCAGACTTCTTCTCACGCTTTAGGGCCCCTAAAATGCCAGGGCAGTATAAATACCCCACATGTGACCCCATTTTGGAAAGAAGTGTGGGGTTTATTTTTACATATACCCATGCTGGGTGAGATAAATATCTGTCAAATGACAACTTTTTTTTTTTATACAAAGGGAAGGTGGACTTTTAGAGAGATATTTCATTCACCCAGCATGGGTATATGTAAAAATACACCCGTTGCCCTCTTCTGAGTACGGTGATACCACATGTGTGACTTTTTTAAGCCTAGGTGGGAAAAGGGGCCCAAATTCTAAAGAGCACCTTTAGGATTTCACAGGGCATTTTTTTTTTTTTACACATTTGAATTCCAAACTACTTTGCACACATTAGGGCCCCTAAAATGCCAGGGCAGTATAACTACCCCACAAGTGAGACAATTTTGGAAAGAAGACACCCCAAGGTATTTCGTGATGGGCATAGTGAGTTCATGGAAGTTTTCATTTTTTGTCACAGGTTAGTGGAATATGAGACTTTATAAGAAAAACAAAAAAAAAAAAAAAATCATTTTCCACTAACTTGTGACAAAAAATAAAAAGTTCTATGAACTCACTAAACTCATCAGCGAATACCTTAGGGTGTCTACTTTCCGAAATGAGGTCATTTGTGGGGTGTTTCTACTGTCTGAGCATTGTAGAACCTCAGGAAACATGACAGGTGCTCAGAAAGTCAGAGCTGCTTCAAAAAGCGGAAATTCATATTTTGTACCATAGTTTGTAAACGCTATAACTTTTAACCAAACCAATAAATATACACTTATTGCATTTTTTTTTTTATCAAAGACATGTAGAAAAATAAATTTAGAGAAAAATTTATATAGAAATGTAGTTTAAAAAAAAAATAATTTACAACTGAAAGTGAAAATGTCATTTTGCAAAGATTTGGATTAATAACAAAAGAGTAAAAATGTCAGCAGCAATGAAATACAATTCATTTGGGTGGTAAGTTGCATGACCGAGCGATAAACTGTGAAAGTAGTGCCGTGCAGAAGTGTAAAAAGTGGCCTGGTCATTAAGGGGGTTAATGTACACTTTACTCAGAGATTCTGAAAGGACATAGAATTGAGGTAGCGATTCCTAACCTTAAAATGAATACAATATATAATCTATAACACCAATATAGAAAATCAGAATTTATTAATATGGGTCAGTTACCAATAATCTGAATCTCTTGCTATTCCCTGCCCCCAATTTGACACAGATTTCTAGGCATCTCATCTACGTCAATATCTTTATTGAATCTGTCTAAACCTCTTCATACAAGAAGAAAATGACTAAGTAAACTCTCCCATGTCTCAAAAACAAAAGCCTTCACCTAAATCTAATCTTTGGTTATTGATTCTAAGTCCAAAGGGTTTGAACTTCAAATACCCTCTTGAAAAATATCACTTCAGACCAACATGGCTTCTCTTTTCCAGGTTCCTATTCAGATACCCATGTTTGGCCTTATTTGATGGACTCTTTAATATCAAAAGTTCTGACAATTCTGTTGAAAAGAAGCGGAAATCGGGTGCGAGGGTCTTCTGGGGAATTCAGGGAGTTTCTGAAAAGTAATATTAGGGGTTAATATGTCTTGAAACATTGGGGCCGTGACTTGGAATTTGAGCAAGTCCCCATCAGACCAGCATTTGATGACCTACAGCGCTGCTTTCCTTCATATGGGTTCTTCACATGTTCTTCGGCAGTTTGAATTAGTTCTGAGAGAGTGCGGAACTTACTGACCTAAAGGGATACAGGGGAGCAGCAATGTCAGTAAATCGCCTGCAGATATTCGTTATACAGAACACCAACGAGCCTGAGGCACATTGCGCCAGAGTCTAGAGTCAACGCTGGCATTCTGGGAAGTCCTACAGGAAGCACAGTGCCTTCTGCTGGAGTCTTACCAAGGCTATGATGGCAGAACCTCTAGGTGGCATCTACCAACCTAACATAACTGCTGGAAATTAGACTACAAGGAGAAAGGGACCATCATCCAGGAAGATGGTGGCCTCCATGATGTTCATTGGCAGAATGTCAATAGGCATCAGTCACAGTACTGAAATATGTAGACTACGAGGCCTCATGCACACAACCGTGGTTTTGGTCCGCATGTCCATTCTGCGGCCCTGCAAAAAAGACGAACAGGTCATATTGTCCATTTTGCGGACAACAGGCATTTCTAACAAAGGGGAGGACATGAGAATCCGCACAATGCGGAATGCGCACAGTCAGTATCCGTTTTGCAGACGGCATGAGGCCTAAACCACATCTCACCTCAGCTGAGATCTCAATCCACTTTTGACGACACACGGGTCCCGTATATTTCTTGAAGGCCAGCTTGTTCCAGTCTGTGCGAGACGCTGTGGTTTTGAACTTGAAGTTGTCCTGGCTGGGCAGAATGGACTTCATGGTTTCCATGAGAGTGAGCATGTCCTCTTGGGACCATTGATCTGTCAGGGAACAGAGACAATGTACAGAGCAAGGCTGGCGGTCAGGGCTGGCAAACTGGGCAACTGCCTAAGGGGCTTCAGTGCTGCTGTTCAGCTGAACGTCCGAGGAAGCAAATGGGCAGACACTTTACAATGCAGTGTACGGTCCCCTCCCTCACATATAACAGAAATAGTTACCACGGTGCTAACAGGACCTGCGGAGCTCAGCCGACAAGAGGGGATGAAGGACCTGTGATGACCTCACCATCATGTGACCAGAACAGGAGGCGGAGCTCAGCAGAGAAGAGGGGATGAAGGACCTGTGATGACCTCACCATCATGTGACCAGAACAGGAGGCGGAGCTCAGCAGAGAAGAGGGGATGAAGGACCTGTGATTACCTCACCATCATGTGACCAGAACAGGAGGTGGAGCTTAGTGCAGTAAAGAAGAAGACCAGCCAAGCATGTGAAGTATGGATTCAATCTAAGTGCCAGGGAAATGCTGGGAGTTGTAGTCCTCCCCTTTTATACCTCCTGTTATGTAATATCAGTATATTACAAGAGGAGGGATAGGAGGAAAGGACTACAACTCTCAGCATGTCCAGGCCATTATTATATAATATCAGGGTACATTACAACACCCTGGATATGCTGGGAGATTCCTCCTCTTACGTAATATCAGAGTACAATATAACAGCCTGGACATGCTGGGAGTTGTAGTCCCATCCTCTTGTAATGTTCTGATATTAAATGGCTTAGACACGTTGGGCTGTAAGCGGCAGCTTGGCTGCAGTCAGCGGACGCCGCGTCTTGTCCCTGGAAGGGCGGCTCCTACCCCGTATGTTACTCCAGTGACAAGTCATTTTTCTTGTGATTTTTTATTAGATTTTTATGCGGCTAAGTTGTGACGTTTCGGCCGTCTTCAGACTGAGACAAAAACATAAAAGCAGTGCATCCAACGACTAACAGTACGATACACCGTGACCACGTCGGTACAAGAGGCTGATCAGTGGTATTACAGACATCTCTATAGCTGTGGAAGTCCATATGGCAGGATTCTTTTTGACAGTCAGGAGTGACAAACGTAAATCAATTCAGGTTTCATCTACTGTGAGACCAAAGTCCTGTGACGTAACCGCCTACCGTCACAGAGCCGAGACCCAGAACATACAGACCCGCGGGTCCACGCATCATATCACTGGCCGGACACGTATCCGGAGTGACCCCAAAGTCATTGCCGTGTTGTCCTGGTGAAGGAAACTATGGCCAAGAGGCGGTGGAGGAGCAGCGGCGAGACGGGGCCCCCAAACCTCACTCTGGCTCCGAGTGGCTTCCGGGCGGGTCTCGCGAGACTATGCTCCTTGGTGTGGATTACTGGACTACGTGGGACGGAGATAGTGCGAGCGGAGTAACACAGTAGAGGACAGTATATGGCAGAGCAGAGACCGACGTAGAACCAGGTCAACGAGGACTGGAAGTGACCATTTTAGAAGAGGCAGGAAGAAAATAAAAAATAAAAAAAATAAAGGAATAAAAAAGTAATCTAAAAAAAAAATATAATGAAATGGTAGTAAAACTGGAATAAAAAACATTAACAAATTGTTTGAAAAGTAAAGAAAGACAAAGACGAAAGAAATAGCAATCGAATAAACATGGAATAAAGAATAAAAGAAAAAAAAAAAAAAAGAATAGGAGAAAAAGAATACAAATCAGAAGAACCGCGCCCCCGGATCACAAGGAAAACAGGACAAGAAAAGAGGGAAAAGGAAAAAAAAAAAAAAAAAAGAGGGGGGGGGAGGAATGACCATGTGGAAAGTAGGAGAAGGAGGAGATGGAAGCAGCACTTGGTTGAGATACTACCCGAAGGATACAGGTCAGAGCCGACTCGTTACCCTGATCACGCGGGGCAGCCGTGCTGGAGCTGGTTAGGCTCTGACCCGTAGAGGATGGACGGAGCAGCTGGGGACGAACAACCCAAGTCCAGGAGACTCTAGGATGGAAGACGCCAGGTTAGAGGAGGAGGCACAGCACACCGCGGGCTAGAGAAACTCCAGGGAGCGCAGCGCCCTCCGCAGGCACACGATGGGGAGGTCGTGCTGTACAAGGACCAGCTGGGCTTCCAGGACCTCATCCTCCCCAATATTACAGCAGCTACAGACGGGCTCGATATATTAGGAGATCCCCAAAAACCTCGCACAGCGGAGGGTCTGAGATCTGATGAGCAAGTCCCCCCCCCATAAAATACACAGCGAGGTATAAATATGTGCCCCCCCCCAATACACAGCGAGGTATAAATATGTGCCCCCCCCCCCAATACACAGCGAGGTATAAATATGTGCCCCCCCCCCAATACACAGCGAGGTATAAATATGTGCCCCCCCCCAATACACAGCGAGGTATAAATATGTGCCCCCCCAATACACAGCGAGGCATAAATATGTGCCCCCCCAATACACAGCGAGGCATAAATATGTGCCCCCCCAATACACAGCGAGGCATAAATATGTGCCCCCCCAATACACAGCGAGGCATAAATATGTGCCCCCCAATACACAGCGAGGCATAAATATGTGCCCCCCCAATACACAGCGAGGCATAAATATGTGCCCCCCAATACACAGCGAGGCATAAATATGTGCCCCCCTCCCCCCAATACACAGCGAGGCATAAATATGTGCCCCCCTCCCCCAATACACAGCGAGGCATAATATGTGCCCCCCTCCCCCCAATACACAGCGAGGCATAAATATGTGCCCCCCCCCCCCCCCAATACACAGCGAGGTATAAATATGTGCCCCCCCCCCCATACAATACAAATTTGGACTCAAGTGAAAAATCTGCCAAAAAAGTGAAATTTTCTCTCTATTTTCCATTAATTCTTCTGTGACACCTAAAAGGGTTAAAGTTTGTAAAATCAGTTTTGAATACCTCGAGGGGTGAAGTTTCAAGAATGGGGTCATTTTTGGGTGGTTTCTATTATATAAGCCTCACAGAGGGACTTCAGACCTGAACTGGTCCTGAAAAAGTGGGTTTTATAGAAATTTACTGAAACTTTTTAAAATTTCCTTCTAAACCTTGCAACGTCCCCAAAAATAAAAGGTCCTTCCCAACATGAGGAGACGTACGGGGAACGTGAAGTAATAACCATTGTTGGAGGCGTCACTATGGATTATAGAAGTAGAGAAATGGAAAATAGCAAATTTGCAAGTTATTCAAAAATTTTGGTAAATTTGGTAATTTTTTATAAATAAAAATGATTTTTTTTTACTCCATTTTATCAGTGTCATGAAGTACAATATGTGACGAGAGATCAGCCTCAGAACGGCCTGGAGAAGTTATCACCACAGAAACTGACACTGGTCAGATTTGCAAAAAATGTCCTTAAGGGGTTAAAGGGGCAGGCGGGGGCAGGGGCTCGAGTCCCCGATGTCTGCACGTTCCTGGACCCTGACCTACCCTTAGCCCGGGGACGACCCCTGATGGTGAAGTCACCCCATCCTCGTGCCCGTCCTGAATCCCCCAGAAGACCCCATGTGGCGAGACCTATTCCCAGCTCACCCCAACGCATTTCCCCCCAAAGTGGGTTCCTCAGGGGGTCTGTAAGGGTTAAACAAGGTCCAAAATGCAGAGCTGAAGACTAGATCCAGATGAGCAGAAGATCGGCGTCTACACCAGGGAATGAGATGACTCCTCGCACATGGAGATCCCGGTGACTGAAGGCAGGAGACGCTCCTACAGAGCAATCCCAGTAACAGAGGCCCCAGAACTGGTCTCCTGAAGACCAACCAGAACCCCTACAACCCAACGTAGAGCTGCCCCAGTGTGAGACATGGACATTATACTGGTCAGGGAAATGGAAGATCTAACAGAACCCAGTGGCATCAGATAAACACAGTCAGCAAGTCTATGGATACTGGGGGAGGATAGTAACAGCTACACCCAGAGCTAATGGGCGTCATACAGCAGAGGAGCCAGCAGAGGGCAGCACAGACTGTACCCCAGAGCTAATGGGCGTCATACAGCACAGGAGCCAGCAGAGGGCAGCACAGACTGTACCCCAGAGCTAATGGGCGTCATACAGCAGAGGGGCCAGCAGAGGGCAGCACAGACTACACCCCAGAGCTAATGGGCATCATACAGCAGAGGAGGCGGCAGAGGGCAGCACAGACTGTACCCCAGAGCTAATGGGCGTCATACAGCAGAGGAGCCGGCAGAGGGCAGCACAGACTGTACCCCAGAGCTAATGGGCGTCATACAGCAGAGGAGCCGGCAGAGGGCAGCACAGACTATACCCCAGAGCTAATGGGCGTCATACAGCAGAGGGGCCAGCAGAGGGCAGCACAGACTGTACCCCAGAGCTAATGGGCGTCATACAGCAGAGGGCAGCACAGACTGTACCCCAGAGCTAATGGGCGTCATACAGCACAGGAGCCAGCAGAGGGCAGCACAGACTGTACCCCAGAGCTAATGGGCGTCATACAGCAGAGGAGCCAGCAGAGGGCAGCACAGACTGTACCCCAGAGCTAATGGGCGTCATACAGCAGAGGAGCCAGCAGAGGGCAGCACAGACTATACCCCAGAGCTAATGGGCGTCATACAGCAGAGGAGCCAGCAGAGGGCAGCACAGACTGTACCCCAGAGCTAATGGGCGTCATACAGCGGAGGAGCCGGCAGAGGGCAGCACAGACTGTACCCCAGAGCTAATGGGCGTCATACAGCAGAGGAGCCAGCAGAGGGCAGCACAGACTGTTCCCCAGAGCTAATGGGCGTCATACAGCAGAGGAGCCAGCAGAGGGCAGCACAGACTGTACCCCAGAGCTAATGGACGTCATACAGCAGAGGAGCCAGCAGAGGGCAGCACAGACTGTACCCCAGAGCTAATGGGCGTCATACAGCAGAGGAGCCAGCAGAGGGCAGCACAGACTGTACCCCAGAGCTAATGGGCGTCATACAGCAGAGGAGCCAGCAGAGGGCAGCACAGACTATACCCCAGAGCTAATGGGCGTCATACAGCGGAGGAGCCGGCAGAGGGCAGCACAGACTGTACCCCAGAGCTAATGGGCATCATACAGCAGAGGAGCCGGCAGAGGGCAGCACAGACTGTACCCCAGAGCTAATGGGCGTCATACAGCAGAGGAGCCGGCAGAGGGCAGCACAGACTGTACCCCAGAGCTAATGGGCGTCATACAGCAGAGGGCAGCACAGACTGTACCCCAGAGCTAATGGGCGTCATACAGCAGAGGAGCCAGCAGAGGGCAGCACAGACTGTACCCCAGAGCTAATGGGCGTCATACAGCAGAGGAGCCGGCAGAGGGCAGCACAGACTGTACCCCACAGCTAATGGGCGTCATACAGCAGAGGAGCCAGCAGAGGGCAGCACAGACTGTACCCCAGAGCTAATGGGCATCATACAGCAGAGGAGCCGGCAGAGGGCAGCACAGACTGTACCCCAGAGCTAATGGACGTCATACAGCAGAGGAGCCGGCAGAGGGCAGCACAGACTGTACCCCAGAGCTAATGGGCGTCATACAGCAGAGGGCAGCACAGACTGTACCCCAGAGCTAATGGGCGTCATACAGCAGAGGAGCCGGCAGAGGGCAGCACAGACTGTACCCCAGAGCTAATGGGCGTCATACAGCAGAGGAGCCAGCAGAGGGCAGCACAGACTACACCCCAGAGCTAATGGGCGTCATACAGCAGAGGAGCCAGCAGAGGGCAGCACAGACTGTACCCCAGAGCTAATGGACGTCATACAGCAGAGGAGGCGGCAGAGGGCAGCACAGACTGTACCCCAGAGCTAATGGACGTCATACAGCAGAGGAGCCAGCAGAGGGCAGCACAGACTGTACCCCAGAGCTAATGGACGTCATACAGCAGAGGAGGCGGCAGAGGGCAGCACAGACTGTACCCCAGAGCTAATGGGCGTCATACAGCAGAGGAGCCGGCAGAGGGCAGCACAGACTGTACCCCAGAGCTAATGGGCGTCATACAGCAGAGGAGCCGGCAGAGGGCAGCACAGACTATACCCCAGAGCTAATGGGCGTCATACAGCAGAGGAGCCAGCAGAGGGCAGCACAGACTGTACCCCAGAGCTAATGGGCGTCATACAGCAGAGGAGCCAGCAGAGGGCAGCACAGACTATACCCCAGAGCTAATGGGCGTCATACAGCAGAGGAGCCGGCAGAGGGCAGCACAGACTACACCCCAGAGCTAATGGGCGTCATACAGCAGAGGGGCCAGCAGAGGGCAGCACAGACTATACCCCAGAGCTAATGGGCGTCATACAGCAGAGGAGCCGGCAGAGGGCAGCACAGACTGTACCCCAGAGCTAATGGGCGTCATACAGCAGAGGAGCCGGCAGAGGGCAGCACAGACTGTACCCCAGAGCTAATGGGCGTCATACAGCAGAGGAGCCAGCAGAGGGCAGCACAGACTGTACCCCAGAGCTAATGGGCGTCATACAGCAGAGGAGCCAGCAGAGGGCAGCACAGACTGTACCCCAGAGCTAATGGGCGTCATACAGCAGAGGAGCCAGCAGAGGGCAGCACAGACTGTACCCCAGAGCTAATGGGCGTCATACAGCAGAGGAGCCAGCAGAGGGCAGCACAGACTGTACCCAGAGCTAATGGGCGTCATACAGCAGAGGAGCCAGCAGAGGGCAGCACAGACTGTACCCCAGAGCTAATGGGCGTCATACAGCAGAGGGCAGCACAGACTGTACCCCAGAGCTAATGGGCGTCATACAGCAGAGGAGCCGGCAGAGGGCAGCACAGACTGTACCCCAGAGCTAATGGGCGTCATACAGCAGAGGAGCCAGCAGAGGGCAGCACAGACTGTACCCCAGAGCTAATGGGCGTCATCCAGCAGAGGAGCCGGCAGAGGGCAGCACAGACTGTACCCCAGAGCTAATGGGCGTCATACAGCAGAGGAGCCGGCAGAGGGCAGCACAGACTGTACCCCAGAGCTAAGTGGGCGTCATACAGCAGAGGAGCCAGCAGAGGGCAGCACAGACTGTACCCCAGAGCTAATGGGCGTCATACAGCAGAGGAGCCAGGCAGAGGGCAGCACAGACTGTACCCCAGAGCTAATGGGCGTCATACAGCAGAGGGCAGCACAAACTGTACCCCAGAGCTAATGGGCGTCATACAGCAGAGGAGCCAGGCAGAGGGCAGCACAGACTGTACCCCAGAGCTAATGGGCGTCCATACAGCAGAGGAGCCAGCAGAGGGCAGCACAGACTACACCCCAGAGCTAATGGGCAGTCATACAGCAGAGGAGCCGGCAGAGGGCAGCACAGACTGTACCCCAGAGCTAATGGGCGTCATACAGCAGAGGAGCCAGCAGAGGGCAGCACAGACGTACCCCAGAGCTAATGGGCATCATACAGCAGAGGAGCCGGCAGAGGGCAGCACAGACTGTACCCCAGAGCTAATGGGCGTCATACAGCAGAGGAGCCAGCAGAGGGCAGCACAGACTATACCCCAGAGCTAATGGGCGTCATACAGCAGAGGGCAGCAGAGGGCAGCACAGACTGTACCCCAGAGCTAATGGGCGTCATACAGCAGAGGAGCCGGCAGAGGGCAGCACAGACTGTACCCCAGAGCTAATGGGCGTCATACAGCAGAGGAGCCGGCAGAGGGCAGCACAGACTGTACCCCAGAGCTAATGGGCGTCATACAGCAGAGGAGCCAGCAGAGGGCAGCACAGACTGTACCCCAGAGCTAATGGGCGTCATACAGCAGAGGAGCCGGCAGAGGGCAGCACAGACTGTACCCCAGAGCTAATGGGCGTCATACAGCAGAGGGCAGCACAGACTACACCCCAGAGCTAATGGGCGTCATACAGCAGAGGAGCCAGCAGAGGGCAGCACAGACTGTACCCCAGAGCTAATGGGCATCATACAGCAGAGGAGCCGGCAGAGGGCAGCACAGACTACACCCCAGAGCTAATGGGCGTCATACAGCAGAGGAGCCAGCAGAGGGCAGCACAGACTACACCCCAGAGCTAATGGGCGTCATACAGCAGAGGAGCCAGCAGAGGGCAGCACAGACTGTACCCCAGAGCTAATGGGCATCATACAGCAGAGGAGCCAGCAGAGGGCAGCACAGACTGTACCCCAGAGCTAATGGGCGTCATACAGCAGAGGAGCCAGCAGAGGGCAGCACAGACTGTACCCCAGAGCTAATGGGCGTCATACAGCAGAGGAGGCGGCAGAGGGCAGCACAGACTGTACCCCAGAGCTAATGGGCGTCATACAGCAGAGGAGCCAGGAGAGGGCAGCACAGACTGTACCCCAGAGCTAATGGGCGTCATACAGCAGAGGAGCCGGCAGAGGGCAGCACAGACTGTACCCCAGAGCTAATGGGCGTCATACAGCAGAGGAGCCAGCAGAGGGCAACACAGACTATACCCCAGAGCTAATGGGCGTCATACAGCAGAGGGCAGCACAGACTGTACCCCAGAGCTAATGGGCGTCATACAGCAGAGGAGCCAGCAGAGGGCAGCACAGACTGTACCCCAGAGCTAATGGGAGTCATACAGCAGAGGAGCCAGCAGAGGGCAGCACAGACTATACCCCAGAGCTAATGGGCGTCATACAGCAGAGGAGCCAGCAGAGGGCAGCACAGACTGTACCCCAGAGCTAATGGGCGTCATACAGCAGAGGGCAGCACAGACTGTACCCCAGAGCTAATGGACGTCATACAGCAGAGGAGCCAGCAGAGGGCAGCACAGACTGTACCCCAGAGCTAATGGACGTCATACAGCAGAGGAGCCAGCAGAGGGCAGCACAGACTACACCCCAGAGCTAATGGGCGTCATACAGCAGAGGAGCCGGCAGAGGGCAGCACAGACTGTACCCCAGAGCTAATGGGCGTCATACAGCAGAGGAGCCAGCAGAGGGCAGCACAGACTGTACCCCAGAGCTAATGGGCGTCATACAGCAGAGGAGCCAGCAGAGGGCAGCACAGACTGTACCCCAGAGCTAATGGGCGTCATACAGCAGAGGAGCCAGCAGAGGGCAGCACAGACTGTACCCCAGAGCTAATGGGCGTCATACAGCAGAGGAGCCAGCAGAGGGCAGCACAGACTATACCCCAGAGCTAATGGGCGTCATACAGCAGAGGAGCCGGCAGAGGGCAGCACAGACTGTACCCCAGAGCTAATGGGCGTCATACAGCAGAGGGCAGCACAGACTGTACCCCAGAGCTAATGGACGTCATACAGCAGAGGAGCCAGCAGAGGGCAGCACAGACTGTACCCAGAGCTAATGGGCGTCATACAGCAGAGGGCAGCACAGACTGTACCCCAGAGCTAATGGGCGTCATACAGCAGAGGAGCCAGCAGAGGGCAGCACAGACTGTACCCAGAGCTAATGGGCGTCATACAGCAGAGGAGCCGGCAGAGGGCAGCACAGACTACACCCCATCATGCAGCCGAGCCGTCGGTCCACATAACTCACCTTCCTCCTCCTCGGATAGTTTGCTGTTGCACGTCTCCCATATTTATCCTCCAGTCATCAGCAGAATGCAGGGCAGCTGTTTGTCCATGATGGGAGTCAGACACCTGAGTTGATGAGATAACAGCGTGCGTTCCACGCTGGAGCGCATGACGTCACTTCCTGCCCAACCCACAATTGTACCCCCCTCATTAGCCCCGTAGACTGAGTGCAGCATTATTATCTCCCCGTGGTGGTCACTGAGGAGTGGCTGAACTCCACACAGGATACGGGCCTCCTGACGTCACTGATAGAGGGGGGTGTCTGTCAGTGCTGGGGGACGTGTGCTGTGACATCACTGATAGAGGGGGGGTGTCTGTCAGTGCTGGGGGGACATGTGTGCTGTGATATCACTGATAGAGGGGCGGTGTCTGTCAGTGCTGGGGGACATGTGTGCTGTGACATCACTGATAGAGGGGGGGTCTGTCAGTGCTGGGGGGACATGTGTACTGTGATATCACTGATAGAGGGGGGGTCTGTCAGTGCTGGGGGGACATGTGTGCTGTGACATCACTGATAGAGGGGGGTGTCTGTCAGTGCTGGGGGGACATGTGTGCTGTGACATCACTGATAGAGGGGGGTGTCTGTCAGTGCTGGGGGGGACATGTGTGCTGTGACATCACTGATAGAGGGGGGTGTCTGTCAGTGCTGGGGGGACATGTGTGCTGTGATATCACTGATAGAGGGGGGGTGTCTGTCAGTGCTGGGGGACATGTGTGCTGTGACATCACTGATAGAGGGGGGGTCTGTCAGTGCTGGGGGGACATGTGTGCTGTGACATCACTGATAGAGGGGGGTGTCTGTCAGTGCTGGGGGGACATGTGTGCTGTGACATCACTGATAGAGGGGGGTGTCTGTCAGTGCTGGGGGGACATGTGTGCTGTGACATCACTGATAGAGGGGGGTGTCTGTCAGTGCTGGGGGGACATGTGTGCTGTGACATCACTGATAGAGGGGGGGGCTGTCAGTGCTGGGGGGACATGTGTACTGTGACATCACTGATAGAGGGGGGGGGGGGCTGTCAGTGCTGGGGGGACATGTGTGCTGTGATATCACTGATAGAGGGGGGGTGTCTGTCAGTGCTGGGGGACATGTGTGCTGTGACATCACTGATAGAGGGGGGGGTCTGTCAGTGCTGGGGGGACATGTGTACTGTGATATCACTGATAGAGGGGGTGTCTGTCAGTGCTGGGGGGACATGTGTGCTGTGACATCACTGATAGAGGGGGGTGTCTGTCAGTGCTGGGGGGACATGTGTGCTGTGACATCACTGATAGAGGGGGGGGGCTGTCAGTGCTGGGGGGACATGTGTGCTGTGACATCACTGATAGAGGGGGGTGTCTGTCAGTGCTGGGGGGACATGTGTGCTGTGACATCACTGATAGAGGGGGGTGTCTGTCAGTGCTGGGGGGACATGTGTGCTGTGACATCACTGATAGAGGGGGGTGTCTGTCAGTGCTGGGGGGCCATGTGTGCTGTGACATCACTGATAGAGGGGGGTGTCTGTCAGTGCTGGGGGACATGTGTGCTGTGACATCACTGATAGAGGGGGGGGGTGTCTGTCAGTGCTGGGGGACATGTGTGCTGTGACATCACTGATAGAGGGGGGGGGTGTCTGTCAGTGCTGGGGGACATGTGTGCTGTGACATCACTGATAGAGGGGGGGGGGTGTCTGTCAGTGCTGGGGGACATGTGTGCTGTGACATCACTGATAGAGGGGGGGGGCTGTCTGTCAGTGCTGGGGGGACATGTGTGCTGTGACATCACTGATAGAGGGGGGTGTCTGTCAGTGCTGGGGGGACATGTGTGCTGTGACATCACTGATAGAGGGGGGTGTCTGTCAGTGCTGGGGGGACATGTGTGCTGTGACATCACTGATAGAGGGGGGGGTGTCTGTCAGTGCTGGGGGACATGTGTGCTGTGACATCACTGATAGAGGGGGGGGTGTCTGTCAGTGCTGGGGGACATGTGTGCTGTGACATCACTGATTAAGGGGGGGGTCTGTCAGTGCTGGGGGTACATGTGTGCTGTGACATCACTGATAGAGGGGGGGGTGTCTGTCAGTGCTGGGGGGACGTGTGCTGTGACATCACTGATAGAGGGGGTGTCTGTCAGTGCTGGGGGTACATGTGTGCTGTGACATCACTGATAGAGGGGGGGTGTCTGTCAGTGCTGGGGGGACATGTGTGCTGTGATATCACTGATAGAGGGGGGGTGTCTGTCAGTGCTGGGGGGGACATGTGTGCTGTGACATCACTGATAGAGGGGGGTGTCTGTCAGTGCTGGGGGGACATGTGTGCTGTGACATCACTGATAGAGGGGGGTGTCTGTCAGTGCTGGGGGGACATGTGTGCTGTGACATCACTGATAGAGGGGGGTGTCTGTCAGTGCTGGGGGGACATGTGTGCTGTGACATCACTGATAGAGGGGGGTGTCTGTCAGTGCTGGGGGACATGTGTGCTGTGACATCACTGATAGAGGGGGGGTGTCTGTCAGTGCTGGGGGGACATGTGTGCTGTGACATCACTGATAGAGGGAGGTGTCTGTCAGTGCTGGGGGGACATGTGTGCTGTGACATCACTGATAGAGGGGGGGTGTCTGTCAGTGCTGGGGGGACATGTGTGCTGTGACATCACTGATAGAGGGGGGTGTCTGTCAGTGCTGGGGGGACATGTGTGCTGTGATGTCACTGATAGAGGGGGGTGTCTGTCAGTGCTGGGGGGACATGTGTGCTGTGACATCACTGATAGAGGGGGGTGTCTGTCAGTGCTGGGGGGACATGTGTGCTGTGACATCACTGATGGGGGGGTGTTTGTCAGTGCTGGGGGACGTGTGCTGTGACATCACTGATAGAGGGGGTCTGTCAGTGCTGGGGGACATGTGTGCTGTGACATCACTGACAGAGGGGGGGTGTCTGTCAGTGCTGGGGGACATGTGCGCTGTGACATCACTGATAGAGGGGGGTGTCTGTCAGTGCTGGGGGGACATGTGTGCTGTGACATCACTGATAGAGGGGGGGTGTCTGTCAGTGCTGGGGGGACGTGTGCTGTGACATCACTGATAGAGGGGGGGTGTCTGTCAGTGCTGGGGGGACATGTGTGCTGTGACATCACTGATAGAGGGGGTGTCTGTCAGTGCTGGGGGACATGTGTGCTGTGACATCACTGATAGAGGGGGGTGTCTGTCAGTGCTGGGGGGACATGTGTGCTGTGACATCACTGATAGAGGGGGGTGTCTGTCAGTGCTGGGGGGACATGTGTGCTGTGACATCACTGATAGAGGGGGGTGTCTGTCAGTGCTGGGGGGACATGTGTGCTGTGACATCACTGATAGAGGGGGGTGTCTGTCAGTGCTGGGGGACATGTGTGCTGTGACATCACTGATAGAGGGGGGGTGTCTGTCAGTGCTGGGGGGACATGTGTGCTGTGACATCACTGATAGAGGGAGGTGTCTGTCAGTGCTGGGGGGACATGTGTGCTGTGACATCACTGATAGAGGGGGGTGTCTGTCAGTGCTGGGGGACATGTGTGCTGTGACATCACTGATAGAGGGGGGGTGTCTGTCAGTGCTGGGGGGACATGTGTGCTGTGATGTCACTGATAGAGGGGGGTGTCTGTCAGTGCTGGGGGGACATGTGTGCTGTGACATCACTGATATAGGGGGGGTCTGTCAGTGCTGGGGGGACATGTGTGCTGTGACATCACTGATAGAGGGGGGTGTCTGTCAGTGCTGGGGGGACATGTGTGCTGTGACATCACTGATAGAGGGGGGGTCTGTCAGTGCTGGGGGGACATGTGTGCTGTGACATCACTGATAGAGGGGGGTGTCTGTCAGTGCTGGGGGGACATGTGTGCTGTGACATCACTGATGGGGGGGTGTCTGTCAGTGCTGGGGGGACATGTGTGCTGTGACATCACTGATAGAGGGGGGTGTCTGTCAGTGCTGGGGGGACATGTGTGCTGTGACATCACTGATAGAGGGGGGTGTCTGTCAGTGCTGGGATGACATGTGTGCTGTGACATCACTGATAGAGGGGGGGTGTCTGTCAGTGCTGGGGGGACATGTGTGCTGTGACATCACTGATAGAGGGGGGTGTCTGTCAGTGCTGGGGGACATGTGTGCTGTGACATCACTGAGAGGGGGGGTGTCTGTCAGTGCTGGGGGGACATGTGTGCTGTGACATCACTGATAGAGGGGGGGTGTCTGTCAGTGCTGGGGGGACATGTGTGCTGTGACATCACTGATAGAGGGGGGGTGTCTGTCAGTGCTGGGGGGACATGTGTGCTGTGACATCACTGATAGAAGGGGGGTCTGTCAGTGCTGGGGGGACATGTGTGCTGTGACATCACTGATAGAGGGGGGGTGTCTGTCAGTGCTGGGGGGACATGTGTGCTGTGACATCACTGATAGAGGGGGGTGTCTGTCAGTGCTGGGGGACATGTGTGCTGTGACATCACTGATAGAGGGGGGGTGTCTGTCAGTGCTGGGGGGACATGTGTGCTGTGACATCACTGATAGAGGGGGGGTGTCTGTCAGTGCTGGGGGGACATGTGTGCTGTGACATCACTGATAGAGGGGGGTCTGTCAGTGCTGGGGGGACATGTGTGCTGTGACATCACTGATAGAGGGGGGGGTGTCTGTCAGTGCTGGGGGGACATGTGTGCTGTGACATCACTGATAGAGGGGGGGTCTGTCAGTGCTGGGGGGACATGTGTGCTGTGACATCACTGATAGAGGGGGGGTGTCTGTCAGTGCTGGGGGACATGTGTGCTGTGACATCACTGATAGAGGGGGGGTCTGTCAGTGCTGGGGGGACATGTGTGCTGTGACATCACTGAGAGGGGGGGTGTCTGTCAGTGCTGGGGGGACATGTGTGCTGTGACATCACTGATAGAGGGGGGGTGTCTGTCAGTGCTGGGGGGACATGTGTGCTGTGACATCACTGATAGAGGGGGGTCTGTCAGTGCTGGGGGGACATGTGTGCTGTGACATCACTGATAGAGGGGGGGGTGTCTGTCAGTGCTGGGGGGACATGTGTGCTGTGACATCACTGATAGAGGGGGGGTCTGTCAGTGCTGGGGGGACATGTGTGCTGTGACATCACTGATAGAGGGGGGGTGTCTGTCAGTGCTGGGGGGACATGTGTGCTGTGACATCACTGATAGAGGGGGGGTGTCTGTCAGTGCTGGGGGGACATGTGTGCTGTGACATCACTGATAGAGGGGGGGGGCTGTCAGTGCTGGGGGACATGTGTGCTGTGACATCACTGATAGAGGGGGGGTCTGTCAGTGCTGGGGGGACATGTGTGCTGTGACATCACTGAGAGGGGGGGTGTCTGTCAGTGCTGGGGGGACATGTGTACTGTGACATCACTGATGGGGGGGTGTCTGTCAGTGCTGGGGGGACATGTGTGCTGTGACATCACTGAGAGGGGGGGGTAGACAACTGGTGCCGTGTGATTATGTACGCGGGAGGGGGGGGGGCGGCTCTGGGCGGCCATGTTGTTGTATCTGACGTGTTTTCCTTCTTCTCCGCATCCGATATTTATTATATATTTTCTACAAGTCGCCGGTTTTACTTCTTTTAATAAAACTTATTGTTGAACCAAAAAAAACGTAATCTATATGTTTTTGTTCATTTCTCTGTTTTTATTGCTTAGTTTCTTACTGGCGTTCTCCGTTGTTCTGGTGCTTGTAGCTGCGCCGACGTCTAGAACGGCCGCTGATGAGCGAAGCTTCCGAGGCTTCATCCGAAGTCACTTCGTTCTGTACAGTGTGAGAATGTATGGGCTCCGAGGAGCCGGCGTCAGTGATTCACGAAGTCGCGGTTCCGAGGTTCTAGACGCGACCAAAGCCGAGTTCAGGTTAAAGGTTTAAAGGGTTTTCCACTTACCTGAGTTACTGAATGGAGTTTCGCGCGACTTCGTGAATCACTGACTCCGGCTCCGCGGAGCCCATACATTCTCACACTGTACAGAGGCGCATCTGTGAAGGAGCCCAAGGGGCTGCACTAACCTTCCTGGAGCCCAGCCACGCCCCCTGTGAAGGAGCCCAAGGGGCTGCACTAACCTTCCTGGAGCCCAGCCACGCCCCCCTGTGAAGGAGCCCAAGATGCTCCACTAACCTACTTGGACCCCAGCCACGCCCCCTGTGAAGGAGCTGTACTAACCTTCCTGGTGCCCAGCCACGCCCCCTGTGAAGGAACCCAAGGGGCTGCACTAACCTTCCTGGTGCCCAGCCACGCCCCCTGTGAAGGAGCCCAAGGGGCTGCACTAACCTTCCTGGAGCCCAGCCATGCCCCCTGTGAAGGAGCCCAAGGGGCTGCACTAACCTTCCTGGTGCCCAGCCACGCCCCCTGTGAAGGAGCCCAAGGGGCTGCACTAACCTTCCTGGAGCCCAGCCATGCCCCCTGTGAAGGAGCCCAAGGGGCTGCACTAACCTTCCTGGAGCCCAGCCATGCCCCCTGTGAAGGAGCCCAAGGGGCTGCACTAACCTTCCTGGTGCCCAGCCACGCCCCCTGTGAAGGAGCCCAAGGGGCCAGACTAACCTTCCTGGAGCCCAGCTACGCCCACTGTGAAGGAGCCCATAGGGCTGTACTAACCTTCCTGGAGCCCAGCCACGCCCCCTGTGAAGGAGCCTAAGGGGCCAGACTAACCTTCCTGGAGCCCAGCCACGCCCCCCTGTGAAGGAGTCCAAGGGGCCGGACTAAACTTCCTGGAGCCCAGCCACGCCCCCCTGTGAAGGAGCCCAAGGGGCCGGACTAACCTTCCTGGAGCCCAGCAACGCCCCCCTGTGAAGGAGCCCAAGGGGCCGGACTAACCTTCCTGGAGCCCAGCCACGCCCCCTGTGAAGGAGTCCAGCCACGCCCCCTGTGAAGGAGCCCAGCCACGCCTGCATCCTCCAAATCTCCAGTTAGATCGCCGTAATCTCGCGATGCACGTGTACAGTTCCTTCTCTGAGGCTGATGCCAGCACAGGGAAGCAACACTATACCTGCACTGCGCATGTGCAATATTACGGCAATCTAACTGTGAGCAAGGAGGAGACTCGGAGGATCCGGACGGTGCTGGGCTCCTTCACAGGGGGTGTGGCTGGGCTCCAGGAAGGTTAGTGCAGCCCCTTGGGCTCCTTCACAGGGGGCGTGGCTGGGCTCCAGGAAGGTTAGTGCAGCCCCTTGGGCTCCTTCACAGGGGGCGTGGCTGGGCTCCAGGAAGGTTAGTACAGCTCCTTCACAGGGGGCGTGGCTGGGCTCCAGGAAGGTTAGTCCGGCCCCTTGGGCTCCTTTACAGGGGGCATGGCTGGGCTCCAGGAAGGTTAGTCCAGCCCCTTGGGCTCCTTCACAGGGGGCGTGGCTGGGCACCAGGAAGGTTAGTGCAGCCCCTTGGGCTCCTTCACAGGGGTCGTGGCTGGGCTCCAGGAAGGTTAGTCCAGCCCCTTGGGCTCCTTACCAGGGGGCGTGGCTGGGCTCCAGGAAGGTTAGTCCAGCCCCTTGGGCTCCTTCACAGGGGGCGTGGCTGGGCACCAGGAAGGTTAGTGCAGCCCCTTGGGCTCCTTCACAGGGGGGCGTGGCTGGGCACCAGGAAGGTAAGTACAGCCCCTTGGGCTCCTTCACAGGGGGCGTGGCTGGGCACCAAGAAGGTTAGTACAGCCCCTTGGGCTCCTTCACAGCGGGCGTGGCTGGGCTCCAGGAAGGTTAGTACAGCCCCTTGGGCTCTATACCAGGGGGCGTGGCTGGGCTCCAGGAAGGTTAGTCCAGCCCCTTGGGCTCCTTCACAGGGGGCGTGGCTGGGCACCAGGAAGGTTAGTGCAGCCCCTTGGGCTCCTTCACAGGGGGGCGTGGCTGGGCACCAGAAAGGTAAGTACAGCCCCTTGGGCTCCTTCACAGGGGGCGTGGCTGGGCACCAAGAAGGTTAGTACAGCCCCTTGGGCTCCTTCACAGCGGGCGTGGCTGGGCTCCAGGAAGGTTAGTACAGCCCCTTGGGCTCTATACCAGGGGGGCGTGGCTGGGCTCCAGGAAAGTTAGTGCAGCCCCTTGGACTCCTTCACAGGGGGGCGTGGCTGGGCTCCAGGAAGGTTAGTACAGCCCCTTGGGCTCCTTACCAGGGGGGAGTGGCTGGGCACCAGGAAGGTTAGTGCAGCCCCTTTGGCTCGTTCACAGGGGGCGTGGCTGGGCTCCAGGAAGGTTAGTCCGGCCCCTTGGGCTCCTTACCCGGCTCGTTTACATATCTATAAGATCATTTTGTAAGCACAATAAAAGGACAGCGCTTTATGGGACGGGTATATTGCGGACAGGCGAGCGGTGATCTAGCCGAGCATGTCCACAGCTCCATAGGCTAAAACAAGGTGACAGAATCCCTTTAACTCCTTAAGGACCGGGCCATATTTCACCTTAGAGACCCGGCCATTTTTAGCAAATCGGACCAGTGTCCCTTTATGTGCTGATAACTTTAAAACGCTTTGACTTCTCCCGGCCGTTCTGAGAATGTTTTTTTCGTCACAGATTGTACTTCATGACACTGGTAAAATGGAGTAAAAAATATCACTTTGTGAGGCTTACATAATAGAAACCACCCAAAAATGACCCCATTCTAGAGACGTCGTTAACCCTTTAGGCGTTCCACAAGAGTTTATGGCAAATGGAGATAAAATTTCCAAATTTCGATTTTTTATTTTGATTTTTTTTTGGGCAAATTTTGCATTTTAATACATTTTTTCCAGTAACAAAGCAAGGGTTAACAGCCAAGCAAAATGCTATATTTATTGCCCCGATTCTGTAGTTTGCAGAAACCTAGAATGTGTCGGCAGATAAGACCCATTTGGCCCATCTAGTCTGCCCAATATACTGATACTATGGATAGCCCCGGCCCTATCTTATATGGAGGATGGCCTTATGCCTATCCCATGCATGCTTAACCTCCTCCACTGTATTTGCAGCTACCACTTCTGCAGGAAGGCTATTCCCTGCATCCACTACTCTCTCAGTAAAGTAATACTTCCTGATATTACTGTTAACCCTTTGCCCCTCTAATGTAACACTATGTCCTCTTGTAGCAGTTTTTCTTCTTGTAAATCTTCTCTCCTCTTTTCCCTTGTTGATTCCCTTTATGTATTTAGCAGTCTCTCTCATCTCCCCTCTGTCTCGTCTTTCTTCCAAGCTCTACACGTTAAGGTCCTTTCATCTTTCCTGGTAAGTTTTATCCTGCAATCCATGTACCAGTTTAGTAGCTCTTCTCTGAACTCTCTCCAGAGTATCAATATCCTTCTGGAGATATGGTCTCCAGTACTGCGCACAATACTCCAGATGAGGTCTCACTAGTGCTCTGTAGAGCGGCATGAGCGCCCCCCTCTGTCTACTGGTAATGCCTCTCCCTATACACCCAGCATTCTGCTAGCATCTCCTGCTGCTCTATGACATGGTCTGCCTACCTTTAAGTCTTCTGAAATAATGACCCCTAAATCCCTTTCCTCAGATACTGAGGTTAGGACTGTATCACTGATTGTATATTCTGCTCTTGGGTTTTTACGCCCCAGGTGCATTATCTTGCACTTATCCACATTACATTTCAGTTGCCAGAGTTCTGACCATTCTTCTAGTTTTCCTAAATCCTTTTCCATTTGGCGTTTCCCTCCAGGAACATCAACCCTGTTACATATCTTTGTGTCATCAGCAACAAGACCCACCTTACCATCGAGGCCTTCTGCAATGTCGCTTATAAAGATATTAAACAAAATTGGTCCCAGTACAGATCCCTGTGGAACCCCACTGGTAACATGACCTTGTTTTAAATGTTCTCCATTGACTACAACCCTCTGTTGTCTGTCCCTCAGCCACTGCCTAATCCACTCAACAATATGGGAGTCCAAGCTCAATGACTGCAGTTTATTGATAAGTCTTCTGTGTGGGACAGTGTCAAAAGCCTTACTAAAATCTAGATATGCGATGTCTACTGCACCTCCACCGTCTATTATTTTAGTCACCCAGTCAAAAAAATCAATAAGATTAGTTTGACATGATCTCCCTGAAGTAAACCCATGTTGTTTTTCATCTTTCAATCCATGGGATTTTAGATGTTCCACAATCCTCTCCTTGAGTATGGTTTCCATTAATTTCCCCACTATTGATGTCAGGCTTACTGGTCTATAGTTGCCCGATTCCTCCCTCCTACCTTTCTTGTGAATGGGCACGACATTTGCCAATTTCCAATCTTCCGGGACGACTCCTGTTGCCAGTGATTGGTTAAATAAATCTGATAACGGTTTTGCCAGCTCACCACTAAGCTTTAATAATAATTTTGGGTGTATCTCATCAGGCCCCTGTGACTTATTTGTCTTCACTTTAGACAGCAAACTTAGAACATCTTCCTCTGTAAAGACACATGCATCAAACGATTTAATAGTCATCCTTTCTAGTGGAGGTCCTTCTCCTTCTCCTTCTTTTTCTTTTGTAAAAACTGAACTGAAGTATTCATTAAGGCAGTCGGCTAGCCCTTTATTCTCTTCTACATACCTCCCGTCCTTTGTTTTTAATTTAGTTATTCCTTGTTTTAATTTCCTTTTTTCATTTATATATCTGAAGAATGTCTTATCCCCTTTTTTCATAGACTGAGCTAATTTTTCTTCTGCCTGAGCTTTAGAAGTTCTTATAACTTGCTTGGCCTCTTTCTGCCTAATCTTGTAGATTTCCTTATCTTCATTGCTCAGTTTTTTTTTATAATTACAAAATGCTAGCTTTTTATTTTTAATGATTTGGGCCACTTCTGCCGAGTACCACAGTGGTCTCTTCCCATATGTGGTCGTAAACTACTGTACGGGCACACGGCAGGGCGCAGAAGGAAAGGAGCACTGTGTGGTTTTTGGAAGGCAGATTTTGCTGGACTGGTTTATTTACACCATGTCCCATTTGAAGCCCCCCTGATGCACCCCTAGAGTAGAAACTCCATAAAAGTGACCCCATTTTGGAAACTACGGGATAAGATGGCAGTTTTGTTGGGACTATTTTTAGGGTACATATGAATTTTGGTTTATCTACAGTACAGACCAAAAGTTTGGACACATCTTCTCATTCAAAGAGTTTTCTTTATTTTCATGACTATGACAATTGTAGATTCACACTGAAGGCATCAAAACTATGAATTATCACATGTGGAATTATATACATAACAAAAAAGTGTGAAACAACTGAAAATATGTCATATTCTAGGTTCTTCACAGTAGCCGCCTTTGGCTTTGATTACTGCTTTGCACACTTCTTGGCATTCTCTTGATGAGCTTCAGGAGGTAGTCACCTGAAATGGTCTTCACTTCACAGGTGTGCCCCGTCAGGTGTAATAAGTGGGATTTCTTGCCTTATAAATGGGGTTGGGACCATCAGTTGCGTTGTGGAGAAGTCAGGTGGATACACAGCTGATAGTCCTACTGAATAGACTGTTAGAATTTGTATTATGGCAAGAAAAAAGCAGCTAAGTAAAGAAAAACGAGTGGCCATCATTACTTTAAGAAATGAAGGTCAGTCAGTCAGTCTGAAAAATTGGGAAAACTTTGAAAGTGTCCCCAAGTGCAGTCACAAAAACCATCAAGCGCTACAAAGAAACTGGCTCACATGCGGACCGCCCCAGGAAAGGAAGACCAAGAGTCACCTCTGCTGCGGAGGATAAGTTCATCCAAGTCACCAGCCTCAGAAATCGCAGGTTACCAGCAGCTCAGATTAGAGACCAGGTCAATGCCACCCAGAGTTCTAGCAGCAGACACATCTCTAGAACAACTGTTAGGAGGAGACTGTGTGAGTCAGGCCTTCATGGTAGAAGATCTGCTAGGAAACCACTGCTAAGGACAGGCAACAAGCAGAAGAGACTTGTTTGGGCTAAAGAACACAAGGAATGGACATTAGACCAGTGGAAATCTGTGCTTTGGTCTGATGAGTCCAAATTTGAGATCTTTGGTTCCAACCACCGTGTCTTTGTGCGACGCAGAAAAGGTGAACGGATGGACTCTACATGCCTGGTTCCCACCGTGAAGCATGGAGGAGGAGGTGTGATGGTGTGGGGGTGCTTTGCTGGTGACACTGTTGGGGATTTATTCAAAATTGAAGGCATACTGAACCAGCATGGCTACCACAGCATCTTGCAGCGGCACGCTATTCCATCCGGTTTGCGTTTAGTTGGACCATCATTTATTTTTCAACAATGACCCCAAACACACCTCCAGGCTGTGTAAGGGCTATGTGACCATGAAGGAGAGTGATGGGGTGCTGCGCCAGATGACCTGGCCTCCACAGTCACCGGACCTGAACCCAATCGAGAGGGTTTGGGGTGAGCTGGACCGCAGAGTGAAGGCAAAAGGGCCGACAAGTGCTAAGCATCTCTGGGAACTCCTTCAAGACTGTTGGAAGACCATTTCAGGTGACTACCTCTTGAAGCTCATCAAGAGAATGCCAAGAGTGTGCAAAGCAGTAATCAAAGCAAAAGGTGGCTACTTTGAAGAACCTAGAATATGACATATTTTCAGTTGTTTCACACTTTTTTGTTATGTATATAATTCCACATGTGATAATTCATAGTTTTGATGCCTTCAGTGTGAAGCTACAATTGTCATAGTCATGAAAATAAAGAAAACTCTTAGAATGAGAAGGTGCGTCCAAACTTTTGGTCTGTACTGTATATGACATTTTTGTGAGGCATGGTTACCAAAAATAGAAATTCTGAAATTTCATCTCCATTTGCCATAAACTGTTGAGGAGCACCTAAAGGGTTAACAAAATCAGTTTTAAATACCTTGAGGGGTGTAGTTTCTTAGATGGGGTCACTTTTATGGAGTTTCTACTCTAGGGGTGCATCAGGGGGGCTTCAAATGGGACATGGTGCCAAAAAAAAGGCCATCAAAATCTGCCTTCCAGAAACAATACGGCGTTCCTTTCCCTCTGCGCCCTGCCGTGTGCCCGTACAGCAGTTTACGACCACATATGGGGTGTTTCTGTAAACTGCAGAATCAGGGTAATAAATATAAAGTTTGGTTTTACTGGAAAAAAAATGATTAAAAAGAAAAATTTGCCCAAAAATAGCTGTTTTGGCACTGTTTTTATTTTATTTTTTTGACCGTGTTCATCTGAGGGGTTAGGTCATGGGGTATTTTTATAGAGCAGATTCTTATGGACGCGGCGATACCTAATATGTCTACTATTTATATTTATTTTAATTTTACAAAATAATGTTTTAGAATTTTTTTTTGTTTGTTTTAGTGTCTCAAGTCTGAGAACCAGTTTTTTATCCGATGTCAGTGCTAAATTGGGATATAAATTTAGTACTCCATGGAAGTGTGATACTCCCTGAAGCAATCGATAACGCAGAGGCCTGGATGATTGGGGCACGTGTCGCACTGAGTGGTGGTGTCCTTCCGTATCCCCCTCCTGCGACACACTCTGCATCTTTTTTGGGTTCGTCCCTTCTTTCCAGTATGGGGGACCACACTTGGAAAGTGTTGGCCAGGGACGATCCGGGCGCCTCCAGTTCCCGAGGTACTCCGGCCTGCTCTTTCCCGGTCAGAAAAGATCAGGTCCTTGAGGACTGCCTCATAGAACTGGAGGAATGTCCCTGTGCTGCCAGCGCTTCGGGACAGCACAAAAGAGTTGTACAAGGCAACCTGCACCAAGCAGACCGCAACTTTTTTGTACCATGCCCGGGTTTTGCGCATGGCATTATATGGCTTGAGGACTTGATCAGAGAGATCAACTCCTCCCATATACCGATTGTAGTCGACGATACAAAAGGGCTTGAGGACCGTTGCCGTGGTACCTCGCACAGGGACTGGGGTGGTGCTGTTACCGTGGATTGTGGACAGTACAAGGACATCCCTCTTGTCCTTATACCTGACCAGCAACAGGTTTCCAGTGGTAAGGGCACGGGTCTCACCCCTGGGGATAGGTACCTGGAGGGGGAGGGCAGGGAGGCTGCGTTGATGTTTCCGTATGGTCCCACAAGCGGACGTGGATCTGGCGGCGAGGGACCTGAACAAGGGAATGCTGGTATAAAAGTTATCCACGTACAGGTGGTAACCCTTATCTAGCAGTGGGTGCATAAGGTCCCACACAAGTTTCCCGCTAACACCCAGAGTGGGGGGACATTCTGGGGGTTGAATCCGGGAATCTCGCCCCTCGTATATACGAAATCTGTAAGTGTACCCTGAGGTACTCTCAGAAAGTTTGTACCGCTTCACTCCATACCTCGCCCGCTTAGAGGGAACATACTGGCGGAAAATGAGTCTCCCCTTGAAAGCAAGGAGAGACTCCTCAACCGCGACCTCTCTTCCAGGTACATAGGCCTCCAAATATTTGGCCCCAAAGTGATCGATGACCGGCCGTATCTTATACAGACGGTCATAGGCAGTGTGACGAAACCAACCTCGCCACGGGGTTTTGGAGGGGGCTGGTTGCCAGCCTCCTGCCTCAGGATTATGGCCCATACTAACTTTAAAGAAGACAGGCCGGCCGCACAGCTTAAATCTGTCTTTGGAATTGTATTTTGTTATGTGAGGGCACCCAGATGGCTAGTTTAATTGTATTCGTGTGGTCTGAGTGCCATTCACCTAATGATATGCACTCAGACTTGAGCTATCTGGGAATATGTTACATGTCTGTGTTTGCTGTGGGGGTGTGACATTGTGTGTTTAACTGGTGATTTCTGTCCTGTTGTCCCCGCATGTGTATTGGCGATCTCCCCTTTGTCCTGAGAGATAATTGGATTATCCCTCGGTTGTCTCTGGGACAGAGAGGAGGAAACCATGATGCATTGTGGGGATGTGTTGTATCTGTTCTGTGTCGCAGTCTCCATTCTGGTCCCCTGGGGGCGTGTCCACCAGATGGGGACCTGCATAAATACTGGCGGGTAGCCCTCAATAAAGTGAGTTCCTGTTTTATCCTTCATCATGTTGAGACTGGTGTTTGGATAACTGATCAAAACTGGGGGATTGCTATACGCTGACGATTTGCTATACTCCCCTGGCATAACTGCTAGCTCTTGTAAGAGCTGTTCCTGCTCTCTGGCGGTAGGAGAGGTTCACCCACTGGAGCCTGGAGCCTTGTCGTAGGTCCAGCGTGGGTGGAGGACGGTGAGACCCCAACCAAGCTGCGGCGGTTCGTGGGGTCTGCAGGGCGTACGGTGTCAAGTGGAGTGCTTGGAGTCCTCGGAAAGCACTAGGAGCATCTATCAACGGAGGTACCCGGTCGGGGTGCCAGGCGTTCCGTTACATTGGTGGCAAGCAGTGGGATGGCGTCCTAGTGTGAGGAGAAGCAGCTCGGAGACACCGTTCGTGGAGTATATTGAGGGCAACGCTAGTATCCGTACAGCGCCCCTGGCTACAGCAGGATGGAATCGGCTAGTCTTCGAACAGCGTTCCACTACGAGGAGGATGATGACCCGGACTGGAGGGATGCAGTCCGGAAAGGCGTCTGGCACGAGGCCCTGGAAGATGTACAGCGTCGGCGGGGCGAGTGTCTCCCCAGTGAGGAGCAGCAGTTGCGGATGCGAGTGGCCCTGCGAATGCCCCTTCTGGGAGAGGAGCCCCTGAATGAGTGGGTGACAGAACTGGAGAGCCTGGTATGGAAGGAGCTTTGGCTAGATGACGCCTACCAGGCACTCTGGTGGTATGTGATTCGGCACTCTCCCTGGATGGCTGAGCACGACAGACCCGAGGGTGAGGATTATGATGGCCCTGGCCTGTTGTTTGAGGCCTTCGCAGAACCGGAGTTCGGAGATGCTGGAGGGTCCCGGTTCTGGGATATCTATGACTACAGAGAGGCTATGCATGATTGGGCTACAGCGAGAGAGGTGAGACAAGACCTGGCATCTCTAGTGACAAAGGAGTGGGAGCTGGAGCAGGACTACCAATACTTCTTCAGCTCAATTCGGTCCCAATATACACTGCCAGAGAGCTGGGTGGCAGTCCCAGACCTACAACCCTACAGCTGGGAAGACCCGACTGAAGTATCCCCTGCTTCAGTACCAGCTACAGAGGTAGGGGTCCTCATAGACTGGTCCTGTGAGGAACCACAACAGGCAGGTGGAGACGGGACCGAGGGCTCTCCACCGGGATGCTGGCCCAGACCCTCAGCAGCAGCCGGAGTTGCCAGGTGTGGACGCAGGTGATCCTGACTCGCAAATGTTGAGGGACCTCACAGACTGGTCCTGGGAGGACCCACAGATGGCAGGTGGAGATGGGACCGAGGTCTCTCTACTGGCCCTACAGGGATGCTGGGCTGCCTGCCCAGATCTCCAGCGGCAGTGCATATCACAGGGAGAGGAGACAACCGGTCTCTATCCCCAGCGGCAACCTGAGTTCCAGGGGGAGGAGATGCGGGGTCCCTCTGCCTTACAGCAACCAGAGTCCTGGGGAGGAGAGGCAACCGGCCTCACCTTCCACCAGCAGCCGGAGATACCGGGAAAAGGGGAACACAAGCCCCTCTGCATGGGCGCAGATGAGACCGCGGGCTCGGTGCCAGTCCTACAGGGATGCTGGACAGTCGGTCCAGATCCCCATCCATCTCCGCAGGGATACCAGGAGGAGGAGGTAAGCGAGCCCTCCCCTTCCCAGCTACTTTCCAACAGAGTTCTGGGGGCAGGGGATGAGCCTGCGCTACCCACTGATTTCTTCCCAGCGGAAGAGCTGGCATCAGGGCAGAGCGCAGTCAGCCTCTGCCCTCCTCTATCCTCTTCTCCAGAGCCGGACTCCCCACCGGCTACCCCAGCGGAAGAGCTGGCATCTGGGCAGAGCGCAGTCGGCCTCTGCCCTCCCCTACCCTCTTCTTCAGAGCCGGACTTTCCACAGGCTACCCCCGCGGAAGAGCTGGCATCTGGGCAGAGCGCAGTCGGCCTCTGCCTACCAAGTACCTACAGCTCCAAGCTGGAGAACCACAAGGCAGCAAGGAGTCGCAGATGCCCACTCAACAGCTGGGGACATACAGAACAGAGCCAGGCCCCAAAATTCAACAGGTCCAGTATGGGGTTGTGGTTGGACTGCCAGACTAACTCAGGTACTGACCGTGAGGTCAGGTATCTGGTTAGTCTTCCCTGGAAGGGGGAGATGTGTGACGAAACCAACCTCGCCACTGTGTTTTGGAGGGGGCTGGTTGCCAGCCTCCTGCCTCAGGATTATGGCCCATACTAACTTTAAAGAAGACAGGCCGGCCGCACAGCTTAAATCTGTCTTTGGAATGGTATTTTGTTATGTGAGGGTACCCAGATGGCTAGTTTAATTGTATTCGTGTGGTCTGAGTGCCATTCGCCTAATGATATGCACTCAGACTTGAGCTATCTGGGGATATGTTAAATGTCTGTGGTTGCTGGGAGGGTGTGCCATTGTGTGTTTAAATGGTGATTTCTGTCCTGTTGTCCCCGCATGTGTATTGGTGATCTCCCCTTTGTCCTGAGAGATAATTGGATTATCCCTTGGTTGTCTCTGGGACAGAGAGGAGGAAACCATGATGCATTGTGGGGATGTGTTGTATCTGATCGGTGTGTCGCAGTCTCCATTCTGGTCCCCTGGGGGCGTGTCCACCAGATGGGGACCTGCATAAATACGGGCGGGTAGCCCTCAATAAAGTGTTCCTGTTTTATCCTTCATCATGTTGAGACTGGTGTTTGGATAACTGATCAAACTGGGGGATTGCTATACGCTGAAGATTTGCTATACTCCCCTGGCATAACTACTAGCTCTTGTAAGAGCTGTTCCTGCTCTCTGGATGTAGGAGAGGTTCACCCACTGGAGCCTGGAGCCTTGTCGTAGGTCCAGCGTGGGTGGAGGACGGTGAGACCCCAACCAAGCTGCGGCGGTTCGTGGGGTCTGCAGGGCGTACGGTGTCAAGTGGAGTGCTTGGAGTCCTCGGAAAGCACTAGGAGCATCTATCGACGGAGGTACCCGGTCGGGGTGCCAGGCGTTCCGTTACAGGCAGGATCACTTTGGGGAGGACATGCTGCATTATCTGAATAATGCAGACATTTCCGGATGGCCTCAAACCGGGAGCGTGTCATGGCCGTACTGTACAGTGGGGTCTGGTAGAGGACGTGCCCACTCCAGTACTGCCTGACACTGGGTTTCTTGACTAGGCCCATGTGCAGCACGAGGCCCCAAAATGTCCTCATTTCGGCTGCACTGACCGGCGTCAGCACCCTTTAGGGGGGGGGTTCTAGGGTGATGCAACAGTTGAAACTTTTATTTTTTTTTTCCACTAAACTTTCCCTGAATATCCCTGCCTAACCTAACCTTTCCCTAAATACCTTTTAGTGCCAGATGGCACTGTGGAGGGTCAGAATGGGTGCTGGGCAGATATGGGGGTGCTGGCTCTGGAGATCGATGCAGCCTCCTCTCTCCTCGCTCCCGGACACGGAAAGGAGAGGGGAGGAGGAGAGGAGCGCTGCAATAATATAAGCGGCCCGCCCCTGCAGCCAATCAGAGCCGATCCTGAGAGGTGATGTCACCTCCACCTCTCAGGATCGCAGGATGGTGATTGGTGCTGTATTATCACACCACCGATCACCATCCTGTTCCGGGTTATCCGGTCCTCAGAGACCCGAATAACCCGGAAACGCAGCAAACCGCAGGTCTGAATTGATCTGCGGTTTGCTGCGATCGCCTATACGGGGGGGTCACAGGACCCCCCGGCGCATTGTCCCAGGGTGCCTGCTCAATGATTTCAGCAGGCACCCAGTTCCGATCACCGCCCATCGCGCAGCGGTGATCGGAAATACACAGGGTGTACAGGGACCTCACCAGCAGGAGAACCTCTCTGTATATAACACATAGAAAAGGTCCGTCTGGTGTATGGGAAATAGACAGTTCACTGTGAGCAGGCAAAACTCCATGTCTGAAGAGGACCTCACCAGCAGGAGAACCTCTCTGTATATAACACATAGAAAAGGTCTGTCTGGTGTATGGGAAATAGACAGTTCACTGTGAGCAGGCTAAACTCCATGTCTGAAGAGGACCTCACCAGCAGGAGAACCTCTCTGTATATAACACATAGAAAAGGTCCGTCTGGGGTATGGGAAATAGACAGTTCACTGTGAGCAGGCTAAACTCCATGTCTGAAGAGGACCTCACCAGCAGGAGAACCTCTCTGTATATAACACATAGACAAGGTCTGTCTGGTGTATGGGAAATAGACAGTTCACTGTGAGCAGGCTAAACCCCATGTCTGAAGAGGACCTCACCAGCAGGAGAACCTCTCTGTATATAACACATAGAAAAGGTCCGTCTGGTGTATGGGAAATAGACAGTTCACTGTGAGCAGGCTAAACTCCATCCCTGAAGAGGACCTCACCAGCAGGAGAACCTCTCTGTATATAACACATAGACAAGGTCTGTCTGGTGTATGGGAAATAGACAGTTCACTATGAGCAGGCTAAACTCCATGTCTGAAGAGGACCTCACCAGCAGGAGAACCTCTCTGTATATAACACATAGAAAAGGTCCGTCTGGTGTATGGGAAATAGACAGTTCACTGTGAGCAGGCTAAACTCCATGTCTGAAGAGGACCTCACCAGCAGGAGAACCTCTCTGTATATAACACATAGACAAGGTCTGTCTGGTGTATGGGAAATAGACAGTTCACTGTGAGCAGGCTAAACTCCATGCCTGAAGAGGACCTCACCAGCAGGAGAACCTCTCTGTATATAACACATAGAAAAGGTCTGTCTGGTGTATGGGAAATAGACAGTTCACTGTGAGCAGGCTAAACCCCATACCTGAAGAGGACCTCACCAGCAGGAGAACCTCTCTGTATATAACACATAGAAAAGGTCCGTCTGGTGTATGGGAAATAGACAGTTCACTGTGAGCAGGCTAAACTCCATGTCTGAAGAGGACCTCACCAGCAGGAGAACCTCTCTGTATATAACACATAGAAAAGGTCTGTCTGGTGTATGGGAAATAGACAGTTCACTGTGAGCAGGCTAAACTCCATGTCTGAAGAGGACCTCACCAGCAGGAGAACCTCTCTGTATATAACACATAGAAAAGGTCCGTCTGGTGTATGGGAAATAGACAGTTCACTGTGAGCAGGCTAAACTCCATTCCTGAAGAGGACCTCACCAGCAGGAGAACCTCTCTGTATATAACACATAGAAAAGGTCTGTCTGGTGTATGGGAAATAGACAGTTCACTGTGAGCAGGCTAAACTCCATGTCTGAAGAGGACCTCACCAGCAGGAGAACCTCTCTGTATATAACACATAGAAAAGGTCCGTCTGGTGTATGGGAAATAGACAGTTCACTGTGAGCAGGCTAAACTCCATGTCTGAAGAGGACCTCACCAGCAGGAGAACCTCTCTGTATATAACACATAGAAAAGGTCCGTCTGGTGTATGGGAAATAGACAGTTCACTGTGAGCAGGCTAAACTCCATGTCTGAAGAGGACCTCACCAGCAGGAGAACCTCTCTGTATATAACACATAGAAAAGGTCCGTCTGGTGTATGGGAAATAGACAGTTCACTGTGAGCAGGCTAAACTCCATGTCTGAAGAGGACCTCACCAGCAGGAGAACCTCTCTGTATATAACACATAGAAAAGGTCCGTCTGGTGTATGGGAAATAGACAGTTCACTGTGAGCAGGCTAAACTCCATGTCTGAAGAGGACCTCACCAGCAGGAGAACCTCTCTGTATATAACACATAGAAAAGGTCCGTCTGGTGTATGGGAAATAGACAGTTCACTGTGAGCAGGCTAAACTCCATGTCTGAAGAGGACCTCACCAGCAGGAGAACCTCTCTGTATATAACACATAGAAAAGGTCCGTCTGGTGTATGGGAAATAGACAGTTCACTGTGAGCAGGCTAAACTCCATGTCTGAAGAGGACCTCACCAGCAGGAGAACCTCTCTGTATATAACACATAGAAAAGGTCCGTCTGGTGTATGGGAAATAGACAGTTCACTGTGAGCAGGCTAAACTCCATGTCTGAAGAGGACCTCACCAGCAGGAGAACCTCTCTGTATATAACACATAGAAAAGGTCCGTCTGGTGTATGGGAAATAGACAGTTCACTGTGAGCAGGCTAAACTCCATGTCTGAAGAGGACCTCACCAGCAGGAGAACCTCTCTGTATATAACACATAGAAAAGGTCCGTCTGGTGTATGGGAAATAGACAGTTCACTGTGAGCAGGCTAAACTCCATGTCTGAAGAGGACCTCACCAGCAGGAGAACCTCTCTGTATATAACACATAGAAAAGGTCCGTCTGGTGTATGGGAAATAGACAGTTCACTGTGAGCAGGCTAAACTCCATGTCTGAAGAGGACCTCACCAGCAGGAGAACCTCTCTGTATATAACACATAGAAAAGGTCCGTCTGGTGTATGGGAAATAGACAGTTCACTGTGAGCAGGCTAAACTCCATGTCTGAAGAGGACCTCACCAGCAGGAGAACCTCTCTGTATATAACACATAGAAAAGGTCCGTCTGGTGTATGGGAAATAGACAGTTCACTGTGAGCAGGCTAAACTCCATGTCTGAAGAGGACCTCACCAGCAGGAGAACCTCTCTGTATATAACACATAGAAAAGGTCCGTCTGGTGTATGGGAAATAGACAGTTCACTGTGAGCAGGCTAAACTCCATGTCTGAAGAGGACCTCACCAGCAGGAGAACCTCTCTGTATATAACACATAGAAAAGGTCCGTCTGGTGTATGGGAAATAGACAGTTCACTGTGAGCAGGCTAAACTCCATGTCTGAAGAGGACCTCACCAGCAGGAGAACCTCTCTGTATATAACACATAGAAAAGGTCCGTCTGGTGTATGGGAAATAGACAGTTCACTGTGAGCAGGCTAAACTCCATGTCTGAAGAGGACCTCACCAGCAGGAGAACCTCTCTGTATATAACACATAGAAAAGGTCTGTCTGGTGTATGGGAAATAGACAGTTCACTGTGAGCAGGCTAAACTCCATGTCTGAAGAGGACCTCACCAGCAGGAGAACCTCTCTGTATATAACACATAGAAAAGGTCCGTCTGGTGTATGGGAAATAGACAGTTCACTGTGAGCAGGCTAAACTCCATGTCTGAAGAGGACCTCACCAGCAGGAGAACCTCTCTGTATATAACACATAGAAAAGGTCCGTCTGGTGTATGGGAAATAGACAGTTCACTGTGAGCAGGCTAAACTCCATGTCTGAAGAGGACCTCACCAGCAGGAGAACCTCTCTGTATATAACACATAGAAAAGGTCCGTCTGGTGTATGGGAAATAGACAGTTCACTGTGAGCAGGCTAAACTCCATGTCTGAAGAGGACCTCACCAGCAGGAGAACCTCTCTGTATATAACACATAGAAAAGGTCCGTCTGGTGTATGGGAAATAGACAGTTCACTGTGAGCAGGCTAAACTCCATGTCTGAAGAGGACCTCACCAGCAGGAGAACCTCTCTGTATATAACACATAGAAAAGGTCCGTCTGGTGTATGGGAAATAGACAGTTCACTGTGAGCAGGCTAAACTCCATGTCTGAAGAGGACCTCACCAGCAGGAGAACCTCTCTGTATATAACACATAGAAAAGGTCCGTCTGGTGTATGGGAAATAGACAGTTCACTGTGAGCAGGCTAAACTCCATGTCTGAAGAGGACCTCACCAGCAGGAGAACCTCTCTGTATATAACACATAGAAAAGGTCCGTCTGGTGTATGGGAAATAGACAGTTCACTGTGAGCAGGCTAAACTCCATGTCTGAAGAGGACCTCACCAGCAGGAGAACCTCTCTGTATATAACACATAGAAAAGGTCCGTCTGGTGTATGGGAAATAGACAGTTCACTGTGAGCAGGCTAAACTCCATGTCTGAAGAGGACCTCACCAGCAGGAGAACCTCTCTGTATATAACACATAGAAAAGGTCCGTCTGGTGTATGGGAAATAGACAGTTCACTGTGAGCAGGCTAAACTCCATGTCTGAAGAGGACCTCACCAGCAGGAGAACCTCTCTGTATATAACACATAGAAAAGGTCCGTCTGGTGTATGGGAAATAGACAGTTCACTGTGAGCAGGCTAAACTCCATGTCTGAAGAGGACCTCACCAGCAGGAGAACCTCTCTGTATATAACACATAGAAAAGGTCCGTCTGGTGTATGGGAAATAGACAGTTCACTGTGAGCAGGCTAAACTCCATGTCTGAAGAGGACCTCACCAGCAGGAGAACCTCTCTGTATATAACACATAGAAAAGGTCCGTCTGGTGTATGGGAAATAGACAGTTCACTGTGAGCAGGCTAAACTCCATGTCTGAAGAGGACCTCACCAGCAGGAGAACCTCTCTGTATATAACACATAGAAAAGGTCCGTCTGGTGTATGGGAAATAGACAGTTCACTGTGAGCAGGCTAAACTCCATGTCTGAAGAGGACCTCACCAGCAGGAGAACCTCTCTGTATATAACACATAGAAAAGGTCCGTCTGGTGTATGGGAAATAGACAGTTCACTGTGAGCAGGCTAAACTCCATGTCTGAAGAGGACCTCACCAGCAGGAGAACCTCTCTGTATATAACACATAGAAAAGGTCCGTCTGGTGTATGGGAAATAGACAGTTCACTGTGAGCAGGCTAAACTCCATGTCTGAAGAGGACCTCACCAGCAGGAGAACCTCTCTGTATATAACACATAGAAAAGGTCCGTCTGGTGTATGGGAAATAGACAGTTCACTGTGAGCAGGCTAAACTCCATGTCTGAAGAGGACCTCACCAGCAGGAGAACCTCTCTGTATATAACACATAGAAAAGGTCCGTCTGGTGTATGGGAAATAGACAGTTCACTGTGAGCAGGCTAAACTCCATGTCTGAAGAGGACCTCACCAGCAGGAGAACCTCTCTGTATATAACACATAGAAAAGGTCCGTCTGGTGTATGGGAAATAGACAGTTCACTGTGAGCAGGCTAAACTCCATGTCTGAAGAGGACCTCACCAGCAGGAGAACCTCTCTGTATATAACACATAGAAAAGGTCCGTCTGGTGTATGGGAAATAGACAGTTCACTGTGAGCAGGCTAAACTCCATGTCTGAAGAGGACCTCACCAGCAGGAGAACCTCTCTGTATATAACACATAGAAAAGGTCCGTCTGGTGTATGGGAAATAGACAGTTCACTGTGAGCAGGCTAAACTCCATGTCTGAAGAGGACCTCACCAGCAGGAGAACCTCTCTGTATATAACACATAGAAAAGGTCCGTCTGGTGTATGGGAAATAGACAGTTCACTGTGAGCAGGCTAAACTCCATGTCTGAAGAGGACCTCACCAGCAGGAGAACCTCTCTGTATATAACACATAGAAAAGGTCCGTCTGGTGTATGGGAAATAGACAGTTCACTGTGAGCAGGCTAAACTCCATGTCTGAAGAGGACCTCACCAGCAGGAGAACCTCTCTGTATATAACACATAGAAAAGGTCCGTCTGGTGTATGGGAAATAGACAGTTCACTGTGAGCAGGCTAAACTCCATGTCTGAAGAGGACCTCACCAGCAGGAGAACCTCTCTGTATATAACACATAGAAAAGGTCCGTCTGGTGTATGGGAAATAGACAGTTCACTGTGAGCAGGCTAAACTCCATGTCTGAAGAGGACCTCACCAGCAGGAGAACCTCTCTGTATATAACACATAGAAAAGGTCCGTCTGGTGTATGGGAAATAGACAGTTCACTGTGAGCAGGCTAAACTCCATGTCTGAAGAGGACCTCACCAGCAGGAGAACCTCTCTGTATATAACACATAGAAAAGGTCCGTCTGGTGTATGGGAAATAGACAGTTCACTGTGAGCAGGCTAAACTCCATGTCTGAAGAGGACCTCACCAGCAGGAGAACCTCTCTGTATATAACACATAGAAAAGGTCCGTCTGGTGTATGGGAAATAGACAGTTCACTGTGAGCAGGCTAAACTCCATGTCTGAAGAGGACCTCACCAGCAGGAGAACCTCTCTGTATATAACACATAGAAAAGGTCCGTCTGGTGTATGGGAAATAGACAGTTCACTGTGAGCAGGCTAAACTCCATGTCTGAAGAGGACCTCACCAGCAGGAGAACCTCTCTGTATATAACACATAGAAAAGGTCCGTCTGGTGTATGGGAAATAGACAGTTCACTGTGAGCAGGCTAAACTCCATGTCTGAAGAGGACCTCACCAGCAGGAGAACCTCTCTGTATATAACACATAGAAAAGGTCCGTCTGGTGTATGGGAAATAGACAGTTCACTGTGAGCAGGCTAAACTCCATGTCTGAAGAGGACCTCACCAGCAGGAGAACCTCTCTGTATATAACACATAGAAAAGGTCCGTCTGGTGTATGGGAAATAGACAGTTCACTGTGAGCAGGCTAAACTCCATGTCTGAAGAGGACCTCACCAGCAGGAGAACCTCTCTGTATATAACACATAGAAAAGGTCCGTCTGGTGTATGGGAAATAGACAGTTCACTGTGAGCAGGCTAAACTCCATGTCTGAAGAGGACCTCACCAGCAGGAGAACCTCTCTGTATATAACACATAGAAAAGGTCCGTCTGGTGTATGGGAAATAGACAGTTCACTGTGAGCAGGCTAAACTCCATGTCTGAAGAGGACCTCACCAGCAGGAGAACCTCTCTGTATATAACACATAGAAAAGGTCCGTCTGGTGTATGGGAAATAGACAGTTCACTGTGAGCAGGCTAAACTCCATGTCTGAAGAGGACCTCACCAGCAGGAGAACCTCTCTGTATATAACACATAGAAAAGGTCCGTCTGGTGTATGGGAAATAGACAGTTCACTGTGAGCAGGCTAAACTCCATGTCTGAAGAGGACCTCACCAGCAGGAGAACCTCTCTGTATATAACACATAGAAAAGGTCCGTCTGGTGTATGGGAAATAGACAGTTCACTGTGAGCAGGCTAAACTCCATGTCTGAAGAGGACCTCACCAGCAGGAGAACCTCTCTGTATATAACACATAGAAAAGGTCCGTCTGGTGTATGGGAAATAGACAGTTCACTGTGAGCAGGCTAAACTCCATGTCTGAAGAGGACCTCACCAGCAGGAGAACCTCTCTGTATATAACACATAGAAAAGGTCCGTCTGGTGTATGGGAAATAGACAGTTCACTGTGAGCAGGCTAAACTCCATGTCTGAAGAGGACCTCACCAGCAGGAGAACCTCTCTGTATATAACACATAGAAAAGGTCCGTCTGGTGTATGGGAAATAGACAGTTCACTGTGAGCAGGCTAAACTCCATGTCTGAAGAGGACCTCACCAGCAGGAGAACCTCTCTGTATATAACACATAGAAAAGGTCCGTCTGGTGTATGGGAAATAGACAGTTCACTGTGAGCAGGCTAAACTCCATGTCTGAAGAGGACCTCACCAGCAGGAGAACCTCTCTGTATATAACACATAGAAAAGGTCCGTCTGGTGTATGGGAAATAGACAGTTCACTGTGAGCAGGCTAAACTCCATGTCTGAAGAGGACCTCACCAGCAGGAGAACCTCTCTGTATATAACACATAGAAAAGGTCCGTCTGGTGTATGGGAAATAGACAGTTCACTGTGAGCAGGCTAAACTCCATGTCTGAAGAGGACCTCACCAGCAGGAGAACCTCTCTGTATATAACACATAGAAAAGGTCCGTCTGGTGTATGGGAAATAGACAGTTCACTGTGAGCAGGCTAAACTCCATGTCTGAAGAGGACCTCACCAGCAGGAGAACCTCTCTGTATATAACACATAGAAAAGGTCCGTCTGGTGTATGGGAAATAGACAGTTCACTGTGAGCAGGCTAAACTCCATGTCTGAAGAGGACCTCACCAGCAGGAGAACCTCTCTGTATATAACACATAGAAAAGGTCCGTCTGGTGTATGGGAAATAGACAGTTCACTGTGAGCAGGCTAAACTCCATGTCTGAAGAGGACCTCACCAGCAGGAGAACCTCTCTGTATATAACACATAGAAAAGGTCCGTCTGGTGTATGGGAAATAGACAGTTCACTGTGAGCAGGCTAAACTCCATGTCTGAAGAGGACCTCACCAGCAGGAGAACCTCTCTGTATATAACACATAGAAAAGGTCCGTCTGGTGTATGGGAAATAGACAGTTCACTGTGAGCAGGCTAAACTCCATGTCTGAAGAGGACCTCACCAGCAGGAGAACCTCTCTGTATATAACACATAGAAAAGGTCCGTCTGGTGTATGGGAAATAGACAGTTCACTGTGAGCAGGCTAAACTCCATGTCTGAAGAGGACCTCACCAGCAGGAGAACCTCTCTGTACATAACACATAGAAAAGGTCCGTCTGGTGTATGGGAAATAGACAGTTCACTGTGAGCAGGCTAAACTCCATACCTGAAGAGGACCTCACCAGCAGGAGAACCTCTCTGTATATAACACACAGAAAAGGTCCGTCTGGTGTATGGGAAATAGACAGTTCACTGTGAGCAGGCTAAACTCCATGTCTGAGGAGGACCTCACCAGCAGGAGAACCTCTCTGTATATAACACATAGAAAAGGTCCGTCTGGTGTATGGAAAATAGACAGTACACTGTGAGCAGGCTAAACTCCATGTCTGAAGAGGACCTCACCAGCAGGAGAACCTCTCTGTATATAACACATAGAAAAGGTCCGTCTGGTGTATGGAAAATAGACAGTTCACTGTGAGCAGGCTAAACTCCATGTCTGAAGAGGACCTCACCAGCAGGAGAACCTCTCTGTACATTGTGTACACTTGCATTATGAGTTACGCCGGCTCCGTTTTGCTCCGCGTCCCATGACAGAAAGAAAACCCCAGATTGCTGCGGTTTCCTCTGTGGTACGGGAACGCAACGCAATTTTCACACAGCTGTCACAGATACAAGCACAACGCAAAGAGATGATTACAGTTTCCAGGGCAGTTCTATTAATTCCTATTCACTGAGATCCCACAATGGCGGCTGCAGGACTCCCTCCCAGCTCTCTCGGTGCTCAGACAAAAAACTGTATGTGCGTTTTGCCCGATTATTATGAAAGCGTTCAGGGCGCCTGCCCAAACTGCATCTCCATGACTAATATTTTTTATTTGTACGAGATCTGTGTATGGCCCATGGAGTAACCAGCATATGTATAAATGTGTGTATATATAATATCTCATAATAATAGTTTAATTCTGTCTCCAGGCTACTTTCAGAGGAAGAGGAACATCCTGAGGGTGAAACCAGTGATGCAGTACCGTAAGTTCAAAGTACTCATAAACCTATAACCTTTGGTAGTATTCACACTGACAGTGGACTTTCTTTTTGTCATAGGGGGAGCCAAGCACCGCGGCTGCGTAAGAAACTCTCGGAAGCCGGCCTACACGAGAAGCACGACCTGGAATGCTCGTTGTTTGAAAACTATCGGCTTCACCTCAAGGATCAGTTCAGCGACCCTACCATTAAGCAGATGGTAACTCCCCCCCAATTCTTCTTTCTTTTAATGATTTAATAATTGCATTCATGGGTTGACACTGCCTGTTTATTTTCAGATGGAAAATGTTTCCAGATTTCTGCATTTCATGGACCCGGAGAAGATCAACCTCGACTTTTTACAAAACGTCGATAAGACTAAACAGTTTGTCAGCACTCTGTTAAGTTTAAAAGTATCGCACGGAACGGTAAAAAACTATATCATTCATATAGGTAACTTTGCCAAGTACGTGGTGTCTGACGACTTTACGGATGAGATCAATGAGAACAACAAAGAGGCTTCCGAGGTCTTTCTTAGAATTCTGAAGAAGCTGAAAATGGAAATCAACGAGAAGTCTGAGAAAAAAAGGAAGCGGGTGTAAGTCCTATTAAGTTTATTTAGTCAACAGTTCGGTATACATGTTCATGCCTTAACATAACTCTTGTTTTAACAAACACAGGCATAAGCCTTCTGCCGAGGAGTGCCGCAAGGTTCTCCAAGTGTCAAGACATCAGGCATGCAAACTCTTCTCACGGGCAAATGCAGGACAAGTGCTGGATGAGAAAGAGAAGCTGCTGGCCTGTTATTACCTGGAGGCATTAGTCATGATCAGGCACCTACGGAAACCATCTGCCGTCCAAAACATGACGGTAAGGCTCTTGTTACAATTCCGACTAACGGACTTGCTATTCCAATCACTGCCTACTGACAGACAACCAGAGATGCCTCATCTAACGTAATTTTATATTTTTCCGTTCTCTTACAGGTGAAGGAATGGCTGGAGAGGGAACGCTGCGAAAATTCTGGCAACACGGTGACGATACTAAAAATGTCGGACTGTTTCATCGTGCTAACTGAAGAGGAGGAGCGAGTAAGTGTTATCATCCCTCTCCTGAAACTACAGGTACCCAATGCTTTGTATGTTCTCTCTCTATTTTTTTTCCCACCCAATAAATACTGTCAAGCAAATGATTAACACTAGTGATGAGCGAGCATGCTCGGCCGAGTACCGGTTCGGCTTAAGCATCGCTATGCTCGGCAGATCCGAGCGCTCGGCCGAGTACCACAAGTGCTGGAGCGCCTTGCTCGAGTCTTCTCCCCGCACGTTTGGCTGGTAAGTATCACCATCACTGTAAGGCCATCGGCCATGTTTTCTACTGCCATTACAGCGATTGGCTAGCCGGAACACGTTGTGCTATATAGCCCCGGTCACGCGGGGTCGGCTCATTGCGAGTCAGGGAGAGGCTGTTAGGAAGGGAGATTGGGATCGCAAATTACTCTTTCTCAAGACGTTTCAAAGACCCAAAAGTCCTTTTAAGGACAACTGTGTGTTGGCAGCAATGTAAAGTGCAGATTTGAAATTTTACAAAATAAATGGCTTCATTGGCTATCCTAATAGAAGTGACTTCTGACATCTGTGCAGCACCTTCTGTGTATCAGGGGCAGAGATAGGAAGAATAGCAGTGAAAACAATAGTGTTTTAGGACCAAATTTTTGCTGTCAGCTGTTTAACCCATTAATCTCCGTGCTCTGCATTAGAATACCGTCTGTGCACTTCAGGGCCATATATTGGGATATAGTGAAAATCAATACACAGTCAGGTCCATAAATATAGGGACATGGACACAATGTAACATTTTTGGCTCCATACACCACCACAATGGATGTGAGATGAAACAAACAAGATGTGCTTTACCCGCAGACTGTCAGCTTTACCTGCAGACTGTCAGCTTTACCTGCAGACTGTCAGCTTTACCTGCAGACTGTCGGCTCTACCCGCAGACTGTCAGCTTTACCTGCAGACTGTCGGCTCTACCCGCAGACTGTCAGCTTTACCCGCAGACTGTCAGCTTTACCCGCAGACTGTCAGCTTTACCTGCAGACTGTCGGCTCTACCCGCAGACTGTCAGCTTTACCCGCAGACTGTCAGCTTTACCCGCAGACTGTCAGCTTTACCTGCAGACTGTCAGCTTTACCCTGCAGACTGTCAGCTTTACCCGCAGACTGTCAGCTTTACCCGCAGACTGTAGGCTTTACCCGCAGACTGTCAGCTTTACCTGCAGACTGTCAGCTTTACCTGCAGACTGTCAGCTGTACCCGCAGACTGTCGGCTTTACCTGCAGACTGTCAGCTGTACCCGCAGACTGTCAGCTTTACCTGCAGACTGTCAGCTTTGCCCGCAGACTGTAGGCTTTACCCGCAGACTGTCAGCTTTACCCGCAGACTGTCGGCTTTACCTGCAGACTGTCAGCTTTACCCGCAGACTGTCAGCTTTACCCGCAGACTGTCAGCTTTACCCGCAGACTGTCAGCTTTACCCGCAGACTGTCGGCTTTACCTGCAGACTGTCAGCTTTACCCGCAGACTGTAGGCTTTACCCGCAGACTGTCTAACAGCACAGGTCGTGCACTATATGGCGGTATATAACAGTACAGGTCGTGCACTATATGGCGGTATATAACAGCACAGGTCGTGCACTATATGGCGGTATATAACAGTTCAGGTCGTGCACTATATGGCGATATATAACAGTACTAGTTGTGCACTATATGACGGTATATAACAGTACAGGCCGTGCACTATATGGCGGTATATAACAGTACTAGTTGTGCACTATATGGCGGTATATAATAGTCCAGGTCGTGCACTATATGACGGTATATAACAGTACAGGCCGTGCACTATATGGCGGTATATAATAGTCCAGGTCGTGCACTATATGGCGGTATATAACAGTACAGGTCGTGCACTATATGTCGGTATATAACAGCACAGGTCGTGCACTATATGGCGGTATATAACAGTACAGGTCGTGCACTATATGGCGGTATATAACAGTACAGGTTGTGCACTATATGGCGGTATATAACAGTACAGGTTGTGCACTATATGGCGGTATATAACAGTACTAGTTGTGCACTATATGGCGGTATATAAAATAGTCTAGGTCGTGCACTATATGACGGTATATAACAGTACAGGCCGTGCACTATATGGCAGTATATAACAGTCCAGGTCGTGCACTATATGGCGGTATATAACAGTACAGGTCGTGCACTATATGGCGGTATAAAACAGTCCAGGTCGTGCACTATATGGCGGTATATAACAGTACAGGTCGTGCACTATATGGCGGTATATAACAGTACAGGCCGTGCACTATATGGCGGTATATAACAGTACAGGTCGTGCACTATATGGCGGTATATAACAGTCCAGGTCGTGCACTATATGGCGGTATATAACAGTACAGGTCGTGCACTATATGGCGGTATAAAACAGTCCAGGTCGTGCACTATATGGCGGTATATAACAGTACAGGTCGTGCTCTATATGGCGGTATATAACAGTCCAGGTCGTGCACTATATGGCGGTATATAACAGTACTAGTTGTGCACTATATGGCGGTATATAACAGTACAGGTCGTGCTCTATATGGCGGTATATAACAGTCCAGGTCGTGCACTATATGACGGTATATAACAGTACAGGCCGTGCACTATATGGCGGTATATAACAGTACAGGTTGTGCACTATATGGAAGTATATAACAGTACAGGTTGTGCACTATATGGCGGTATATAATAGTCCAGGTCGTGCACTATATGGCGGTATATAACAGTACAGGTCATGCACTATATGGCGGTATATAACAGTACAGGTTGTGCACTATATGGCAGTATATAACAGTACAGGTCCTGCACTATATGGCGGTATATAACAGTACAGGTCGTGCACTATATGGCGGTATATAACAGTCCAGGTCGTGCACTATATGGCGGTATATAACAGTACAGGTCGTGCACTATATGGCGGTATAAAACAGTACAGGTCGTGCTCTATATGGCGGTATATAACAGTCCAGGTCGTGCACTATATGGCGGTATATAACAGTACAGGTTGTGCACTATATGGCAGTATATAACAGTACAGGTCGTGCACTATATGGCAGTATAAAACAGTCCAGGTCGTGCTCTATATGGCGGTATATAACAGTCCAGGTCGTGCACTATATCGCGGTATATAACAGTCCAGGTCGTGCACTATATGGCGGTATATAACAGTACAGGTCGTGCACTATATGGCGGTATATAACAGTACTAGTTGTGCACTATATGACGGTATATAACAGTCCAGGTCGTGCACTATATGGCGGTATATAACAGTACAGGTCCTGCACTATATGGCGGTATATAACAGTTCAGGTCGTGCACTATATGGCGGTATATAACAGTACAGGTCCTGCACTATATGGCGGTATATAACAGTACAGGTCGTGCACTATATGGCGGTATATAACAGTACTAGTTGTGCACTATATGACGGTATATAACAGTCCAGGTCGTGCACTATATGGCGGTATATAACAGTACAGGTCGTGCACTATATGGCGGTATATAACAGTACAGGTCGTGCACTATATGGCGGTATATAACAGTACAGGTCGTGCACTATATGGCGATATATAACAGTACAGATCGTGCACTATATGGCAGTATATAACAGTACAGGTCGTGCACTATATGGCGGTATATAACAGTACAGGTCGTGCACTATATGGCGGTATATAACAGTACAGGTCGTGCACTATATGGCGATATATAACAGTACAGATCGTGCACTATATGGCGGTATATAACAGTACAGATCGTGCACTATATGGCGGTATATAACAGTACAGCTCGTGCACTATATGGCGGTATATAGCAGTACAGGTCGTGCACTATATGGCGGTATATATCAGTACAGGTCCTGCACTATATGGCGGTATATAACAGTACAGATCGTGCACTATATGGCGGTATATAACAGTACAGGTTGTGCACTATATGGCGGTATATATCAGTACAGGTCATGCACTATATGGCGGTATTATATGGCGGTATATAACAGTACAGGTTGTGCACTATATGGCGGTATATAACAGTACAGGTTGTGCATTATATGGCGGTATATAACAGTACAGGTCCTGCACTATATGGCGGTATATAACAGTACAGGTCGTGCACTATATGGCGGTATATAACAGTACAGGTCGTGCACTATATGGCGGTATATAACAGTACAGGTCGTGCACTATATGGCGGTATATAACAGTACTAGTTGTGCACTATATGGCGGTATATAATAGTCCAGGTCGTGCACTATATGACGGTATATAACAGTACAGGCCGTGCACTATATGGCGGTATATAACAGTACAGGTCGTGCACTATATGGCGGTATATAACAGTACTAGTTGTGCACTATATGACGGTATATAACAGTACAGGCCGTGCACTATATGGCGGTATATAACAGTACTAGTTGTGCACTATATGGCGGTATATAATAGTCCAGGTCGTGCACTATATGGCGGTATATAACAGTACAGGTCGTGCACTATATGGCGGTATATAACAGTACAGGTCGTGCACTATATGGCGGTATATAACAGTACAGGTCGTGCACTATATGGCGGTATATAACAGCACAGGTCGTGCACTAAATGGCGGTATATAACAGTACAGGTCGTGCACTATATGGCGGTATATAACAGTACTAGTTGTGCACTATATGACGGTATATAACAGTACAGGCCGTGCACTATATGGCGGTATATAACAGTACTAGTTGTGCACTATATGGCGGTATATAATAGTCCAGGTCGTGCACTATATGGCGGTATATAACAGTACAGGTCGTGCACTATATGGCGGTATATAACAGTACAGGTCGTGCACTATATGTCGGTATATAACAGCACAGGTCGTGCACTATATGGCGGTATATAACAGTACAGGTCGTGCACTATATGGCGGTATATAACAGCACAGGTCGTGCACTATATGGCGGTATATAACAGTTCAGGTCGTGCACTATATGGCGATATATAACAGTACTAGTTGTGCACTATATGACGGTATATAACAGTACAGGCCGTGCACTATATGGCGGTATATAACAGTACTAGTTGTGCACTATATGGCGGTATATAATAGTCCAGGTCGTGCACTATATGACGGTATATAACAGTACAGGCCGTGCACTATATGGCGGTATATAATAGTCCAGGTCGTGCACTATATGGCGGTATATAACAGTACAGGTCGTGCACTATATGTCGGTATATAACAGCACAGGTCGTGCACTATATGGCGGTATATAACAGTACAGGTCGTGCACTATATGGCGGTATATAACAGTACAGGTTGTGCACTATATGGCGGTATATAACAGTACAGGTCGTGCACTATATGGCGGTATATAACAGTACTAGTTGTGCACTATATGGCGGTATATAAAATAGTCTAGGTCGTGCACTATATGACGGTATATAACAGTACAGGCCGTGCACTATATGGCGGTATATAACAGTACAGGCCGTGCACTATATGGCAGTATATAACAGTCCAGGTCGTGCACTATATGGCGGTATATAACAGTACAGGTCGTGCACTATATGGCGGTATAAAACAGTCCAGGTCGTGCACTATGGGTATAAAGGTGCACTATGGCGGTATATAACAGTACAGGTCGTGCACTATATGGCGGTATATAACAGTACAGGCCGTGCACTATATGGCGGTATATAACAGTACAGGTCGTGCACTATATGGCGGTATATAACAGTCCAGGTCGTGCACTATATGGCGGTATATAACAGTACAGGTCGTGCACTATATGGCGGTATAAAACAGTCCAGGTCGTGCACTATATGGCGGTATATAACAGTACAGGTCGTGCTCTATATGGCGGTATATAACAGTCCAGGTCGTGCACTATATGGCGGTATATAACAGTACTAGTTGTGCACTATATGGCGGTATATAACAGTACAGGTCGTGCTCTATATGGCGGTATATAACAGTCCAGGTCGTGCACTATATGACGGTATATAACAGTACAGGCCGTGCACTATATGGCGGTATATAACAGTACAGGTTGTGCACTATATGGAAGTATATAACAGTACAGGTTGTGCACTATATGGCGGTATATAATAGTCCAGGTCGTGCACTATATGGCGGTATATAACAGTACAGGTCATGCACTATATGGCGGTATATAACAGTACAGGTTGTGCACTATATGGCAGTATATAACAGTACAGGTCCTGCACTATATGGCGGTATATAACAGTACAGGTCGTGCACTATATGGCGGTATATAACAGTCCAGGTCGTGCACTATATGGCGGTATATAACAGTACAGGTCGTGCACTATATGGCGGTATAAAACAGTACAGGTCGTGCTCTATATGGCGGTATATAACAGTCCAGGTCGTGCACTATATGGCGGTATATAACAGTACAGGTCGTGCACTATATGGCAGTATATAACAGTACAGGTCGTGCACTATATGGCGGTATAAAACAGTCCAGGTCGTGCACTATATGGCGGTATATAACAGTACAGGTCGTGCACTATATGGCGGTATATAACAGTACAGGCCGTGCACTATATGGCGGTATATAACAGCACAGGTCGTGCACTATATGGCGGTATATAACAGTACAGGTCCTGCACTATATGGCGGTATATAACAGTACAGGTCGTGCACTATATGGCGGTATATAACAGCACAGGTCGTGCACTATATGGCGGTATATAACAGTACAGGTCGTGCACTATATGGCGGTATATAACAGTACTAGTTGTGCACTATATGACGGTATATAACAGTACAGGCCGTGCACTATATGGCGGTATATAACAGTACTAGTTGTGCACTATATGGCGGTATATAATAGTCCAGGTCGTGCACTATATGGCGGTATATAACAGTACAGGTCGTGCACTATATGGCGGTATATAACAGTACAGGTCGTGCACTATATGGCGGTATATAACAGTACAGGTCGTGCACTATATGGCGGTATATAACAGCACAGGTCGTGCACTATATGGCGGTATATAACAGTACAGGTCGTGCACTATATGGCGGTATATAACAGTACTAGTTGTGCACTATATGACGGTATATAACAGTACAGGCCGTGCACTATATGGCGGTATATAACAGTACTAGTTGTGCACTATATGGCGGTATATAATAGTCCAGGTCGTGCACTATATGGCGGTATATAACAGTACAGGTCGTGCACTATATGGCGGTATATAATAGTCCAGGTCGTGCACTATATGGCGGTATATAACAGTACAGGTCGTGCACTATATGGCGGTATATAACAGTACAGGTCGTGCACTATATGGCGGTATATAACAGTACAGGTCGTGCACTATATGGCGGTATATAACAGCACAGGTCGTGCACTATATGGCGGTATATAACAGTACAGGTCGTGCACTATATGGCGGTATATAACAGTACTAGTTGTGCACTATATGACGGTATATAACAGTACAGGCCGTGCACTATATGGCGGTATATAACAGTACTAGTTGTGCACTATATGGCGGTATATAATAGTCCAGGTCGTGCACTATATGGCGGTATATAACAGTACAGGTCGTGCACTATATGGCGGTATATAACAGTACAGGTCGTGCACTATATGTCGGTATATAACAGCACAGGTCGTGCACTATATGGCGGTATATAACAGTACAGGTCGTGCACTATATGGCGGTATATAACAGCACAGGTCGTGCACTATATGGCGGTATATAACAGTTCAGGTCGTGCACTATATGGCGGTATATAACAGCACAGGTCGTGCACTATATGGCGGTATATAACAGTTCAGGTCGTGCACTATATGGCGGTATATAACAGCACAGGTCGTGCACTATATGGCGGTATATAACAGCACAGGTCGTGCACTATATGGCGGTATATAACAGTTCAGGTCGTGCACTATATGGCGATATATAACAGTACTAGTTGTGCACTATATGACGGTATATAACAGTACAGGCCGTGCACTATATGGCGGTATATAACAGTACTAGTTGTGCACTATATGGCGGTATATAATAGTCCAGGTCGTGCACTATATGACGGTATATAACAGTACAGGCCGTGCACTATATGGCGGTATATAATAGTCCAGGTCGTGCACTATATGGCGGTATATAACAGTACAGGTCGTGCACTATATGTCGGTATATAACAGCACAGGTCGTGCACTATATGGCGGTATATAACAGTACAGGTCGTGCACTATATGGCGGTATATAACAGTACAGGTTGTGCACTATATGGCGGTATATAACAGTACAGGTCGTGCACTATATGGCGGTATATAACAGTCCAGGTCGTGCACTATATGGCGGTATATAACAGTACAGGTCGTGCACTATATGGCGGTATAAAACAGTCCAGGTCGTGCACTATATGGCGGTATATAACAGTACAGGTCGTGCTCTATATGGCGGTATATAACAGTCCAGGTCGTGCACTATATGGCGGTATATAACAGTACTAGTTGTGCACTATATGGCGGTATATAACAGTACAGGTCGTGCTCTATATGGCGGTATATAACAGTCCAGGTCGTGCACTATATGACGGTATATAACAGTACAGGCCGTGCACTATATGGCGGTATATAACAGTACAGGTTGTGCACTATATGGCGGTATATAACAGTCCAGGTCGTGCACTATATGGCGGTATATAACAGTACAGGTCGTGCACTATATGGCGGTATAAAACAGTACAGGTCGTGCTCTATATGGCGGTATATAACAGTCCAGGTCGTGCACTATATGGCGGTATATAACAGTACAGGTTGTGCACTATATGGCGTATATAACAGTACAGGTCGTGCACTATATGGCAGTATAAAACAGTCCAGGTCGTGCTCTATATGGCGGTATATAACAGTCCAGGTCGTGCACTATATGGCAGTATATAACAGTCCAGGTCGTGCTCTATATCGCGGTATATAACAGTCCAGGTCGTGCACTATATGGCGGTATATAACAGTACAGATCGTGCACTATATGGCGGTATATAACAGTACAGATCGTGCACTATATGGCGGTATATAACAGTACAGCTCGTGCACTATATGGCGGTATATAGCAGTACAGGTCGTGCACTATATGGCGGTATATATCAGTACAGGTCCTGCACTATATGGCGGTATATAACAGTACAGATCGTGCACTATATGGCGGTATATAACAGTACAGGTTGTGCACTATATGGCGGTATATATCAGTACAGGTCATGCACTATATGGCGGTATTATATGGCGGTATATAACAGTACAGGTTGTGCACTATATGGCGGTATATAACAGTACAGGTTGTGCATTATATGGCGGTATATAACAGTACAGGTCCTGCACTATATGGCGGTATATAACAGTACAGGTCGTGCACTATATGGCGGTATATAACAGTACAGGTCGTGCACTATATGGCGGTATATAACAGTACAGGTCGTGCACTATATGGCGGTATATAACAGTACAGGTCGTGCACTATATGGCGGTATATAACAGTACTAGTTGTGCACTATATGGCGGTATATAATAGTCCAGGTCGTGCACTATATGACGGTATATAACAGTACAGGCCGTGCACTATATGGCGGTATATAACAGTACAGGTCGTGCACTATATGGCGGTATATAACAGTACTAGTTGTGCACTATATGACGGTATATAACAGTACAGGCCGTGCACTATATGGCGGTATATAACAGTACTAGTTGTGCACTATATGGCGGTATATAATAGTCCAGGTCGTGCACTATATGGCGGTATATAACAGTACAGGTCGTGCACTATATGGCGGTATATAACAGTACAGGTCGTGCACTATATGGCGGTATATAACAGTACAGGTCGTGCACTATATGGCGGTATATAACAGCACAGGTCGTGCACTAAATGGCGGTATATAACAGTACAGGTCGTGCACTATATGGCGGTATATAACAGTACTAGTTGTGCACTATATGACGGTATATAACAGTACAGGCCGTGCACTATATGGCGGTATATAACAGTACTAGTTGTGCACTATATGGCGGTATATAATAGTCCAGGTCGTGCACTATATGGCGGTATATAACAGTACAGGTCGTGCACTATATGGCGGTATATAACAGTACAGGTCGTGCACTATATGTCGGTATATAACAGCACAGGTCGTGCACTATATGGCGGTATATAACAGTACAGGTCGTGCACTATATGGCGGTATATAACAGCACAGGTCGTGCACTATATGGCGGTATATAACAGTTCAGGTCGTGCACTATATGGCGATATATAACAGTACTAGTTGTGCACTATATGACGGTATATAACAGTACAGGCCGTGCACTATATGGCGGTATATAACAGTACTAGTTGTGCACTATATGGCGGTATATAATAGTCCAGGTCGTGCACTATATGACGGTATATAACAGTACAGGCCGTGCACTATATGGCGGTATATAATAGTCCAGGTCGTGCACTATATGGCGGTATATAACAGTACAGGTCGTGCACTATATGTCGGTATATAACAGCACAGGTCGTGCACTATATGGCGGTATATAACAGTACAGGTCGTGCACTATATGGCGGTATATAACAGTACAGGTTGTGCACTATATGGCGGTATATAACAGTACAGGTCGTGCACTATATGGCGGTATATAACAGTACTAGTTGTGCACTATATGGCGGTATATAAAATAGTCTAGGTCGTGCACTATATGACGGTATATAACAGTACAGGCCGTGCACTATATGGCGTATATAACAGTACAGGCCGTGCACTATATGGCAGGTATATAACAGTACAGGCGTGCACTATATGGCGTATATAACAGTCCAGGTCGTGCACTATATGGCGGTATATAACAGTACAGGTCGTGCACTATATGGCGGTATATAACAGTACAGGTCGTGCACTATATGGCGGTATATAACAGTACAGGTCGTGCACTATATGGCGGTATATAACCGTCCAGGTCGTGCACTATATGGCGGTATATAACAGTACAGGTCGTGCACTATATGGCGGTATAAAACAGTCCAGGTCGTGCACTATATGGCGGTATATAACAGTACAGGTCGTGCACTATATGGCGGTATATAACAGTCCAGGTCGTGCACTATATGGCGGTATATAACAGTACTAGTTGTGCACTATATGGCGGTATATAACAGTACAGGTCGTGCTCTATATGGCGGTATATAACAGTCCAGGTCGTGCACTATATGACGGTATATAACAGTACAGGCCGTGCACTATATGGCGGTATATAACAGTACAGGTTGTGCACTATATGGAAGTATATAACAGTACAGGTTGTGCACTATATGGCGGTATATAATAGTCCAGGTCGTGCACTATATGGCGGTATATAACAGTACAGGTCATGCACTATATGGCGGTATATAACAGTACAGGTTGTGCACTATATGGCAGTATATAACAGTACAGGTCCTGCACTATATGGCGGTATATAACAGTACAGGTCGTGCACTATATGGCGGTATATAACAGTCCAGGTCGTGCACTATATGGCGGTATATAACAGTACAGGTCGTGCACTATATGGCGGTATAAAACAGTACAGGTCGTGCTCTATATGGCGGTATATAACAGTCCAGGTCGTGCACTATATGGCGGTATATAACAGTACAGGTCGTGCACTATATGGCAGTATATAACAGTACAGGTCGTGCACTATATGGCGGTATAAAACAGTCCAGGTCGTGCACGATATGGCGGTATATAACAGTAGGTCGTGCACTATATGGCGGTATATAACAGTACAGGCCGTGCACTATATGGCGGTATATAACAGCACAGGTCGTGCACTATATGGCGGTATATAACAGTACAGGTCCTGCACTATATGGCGGTATATAACAGTACAGGTCGTGCACTATATGGCGGTATATAACAGCACAGGTCGTGCACTATATGGCGGTATATAACAGTACAGGTCGTGCACTATATGGCGGTATATAACAGTACTAGTTGTGCACTATATGACGGTATATAACAGTACAGGCCGTGCACTATATGGCGGTATATAACAGTACTAGTTGTGCACTATATGGCGGTATATAATAGTCCAGGTCGTGCACTATATGGCGGTATATAACAGTACAGGTCGTGCACTATATGGCGGTATATAACAGTACAGGTCGTGCACTATATGGCGGTATATAACAGTACAGGTCGTGCACTATATGGCGGTATATAACAGCACAGGTCGTGCACTATATGGCGGTATATAACAGTACAGGTCGTGCACTATATGGCGGTATATATACAGTACTAGTTGTGCACTATATGACGGTATATAACAGTACAGGCCGTGCACTATATGGCGGTATATAACAGTACTAGTAGTGCACTATATGGCGGTATATAATAGTCCAGGTCGTGCACTATATGGCGGTATATAACAGTACAGGTCGTGCACTATATGGCGGTATATAATAGTCCAGGTCGTGCACTATATGGCGGTATATAACAGTACAGGTCGTGCACTATATGGTGGTATATAACAGTACAGGTCGTGCACTATATGGCGGTATATAACAGTACAGGTCGTGCACTATATGGCGGTATATAACAGCACAGGTCGTGCACTATATGGCGGTATATAACAGTACAGGTCGTGCACTATATGGCGGTATATAACAGTACTAGTTGTGCACTATATGACGGTATATAACAGTACAGGCCGTGCACTATATGGCGGTATTAACAGTACTAGTTGTGCACTATATGGCGGTATATAATAGTCCAGGTCGTGCACTATATGGCGGTATATAACAGTACAGGTCGTGCACTATATGGCGGTATATAACAGTACAGGTCGTGCACTATATGTCGGTATATAACAGCACAGGTCGTGCACTATATGGCGGTATATAACAGTACAGGTCGTGCACTATATGGCGGTATATAACAGCACAGGTCGTGCACTATATGGCGGTATATAACAGTTCAGGTCGTGCACTATATGGCGGTATATAACAGCACAGGTCGTGCACTATATGGCGGTATATAACAGTTCAGGTCGTGCACTATATGGCGGTATATAACAGCACAGGTCGTGCACTATATGGCGGTATATAACAGCACAGGTCGTGCACTATATGGCGGTATATAACAGTTCAGGTCGTGCACTATATGGCGATATATAACAGTACTAGTTGTGCACTATATGACGGTATATAACAGTACAGGCCGTGCACTATATGGCGGTATATAACAGTACTAGTTGTGCACTATATGGCGGTATATAATAGTCCAGGTCGTGCACTATATGACGGTATATAACAGTACAGGCCGTGCACTATATGGCGGTATATAATAGTCCAGGTCGTGCACTATATGGCGGTATATAACAGTACAGGTCGTGCACTATATGTCGGTATATAACAGCACAGGTCGTGCACTATATGGCGGTATATAACAGTACAGGTCGTGCACTATATGGCGGTATATAACAGTACAGGTTGTGCACTATATGGCGGTATATAACAGTACAGGTCGTGCACTATATGGCGGTATATAACAGTCCAGGTCGTGCACTATATGGCGGTATATAACAGTACAGGTCGTGCACTATATGGCGGTATAAAACAGTCCAGGTCGTGCACTATATGGCGGTATATAACAGTACAGGTCGTGCTCTATATGGCGGTATATAACAGTCCAGGTCGTGCACTATATGGCGGTATATAACAGTACTAGTTGTGCACTATATGGCGGTATATAACAGTACAGGTCGTGCTCTATATGGCGGTATATAACAGTCCAGGTCGTGCACTATATGACGGTATATAACAGTACAGGCCGTGCACTATATGGCGGTATATAACAGTACAGGTTGTGCACTATATGGCGGTATATAACAGTCCAGGTCGTGCACTATATGGCGGTATATAACAGTACAGGTCGTGCACTATATGGCGGTATAAAACAGTACAGGTCGTGCTCTATATGGCGGTATATAACAGTCCAGGTCGTGCACTATATGGCGGTATATAACAGTACAGGTTGTGCACTATATGGCAGTATATAACAGTACAGGTCGTGCACTATATGGCAGTATAAAACAGTCCAGGTCGTGCTCTATATGGCGGTATATAACAGTCCAGGTCGTGCACTATATGGCAGTATATAACAGTCCAGGTCGTGCTCTATATCGCGGTATATAACAGTCCAGGTCGTGCACTATATGGCGGTATATAACAGTACAGGTCGTGCACTATATGGCGGTATATAACAGTACTAGTTGTGCACTATATGACGGTATATAACAGTCCAGGTCGTGCACTATATGGCGGTATATAACAGTACAGGTCCTGCACTATATGGCGGTATATAACAGTACAGGTCGTGCACTATATGGCGGTATATAACAGTACTAGTTGTGCACTATATGACGGTATATAACAGTCCAGGTCGTGCACTATATGGCGGTATATAACAGTACAGGTCGTGCACTATATGGCGGTATATAACAGTACAGGTCGTGCACTATATGGCGGTATATAACAGTACAGGTCGTGCACTATATGGCGATATATAACAGTACAGATCGTGCACTATATGGCGGTATATAACAGTACAGGTCGTGCACTATATGGCGGTATATAACAGTACAGGTCGTGCACTATATGGCGGTATATAACAGTACAGGTCGTGCACTATATGGCGATATATAACAGTACAGATCGTGCACTATATGGCGGTATATAACAGTACAGATCGTGCACTATATGGCGGTATATAACAGTACAGCTCGTGCACTATATGGCGGTATATAGCAGTACAGGTCGTGCACTATATGGCGGTATATATCAGTACAGGTCCTGCACTATATGGCGGTATATAACAGTACAGATCGTGCACTATATGGCGGTATATAACAGTACAGGTTGTGCACTATATGGCGGTATATATCAGTACAGGTCATGCACTATATGGCGGTATTATATGGCGGTATATAACAGTACAGGTTGTGCACTATATGGCGGTATATAACAGTACAGGTTGTGCATTATATGGCGGTATATAACAGTACAGGTCCTGCACTATATGGCGGTATATAACAGTACAGGTCGTGCACTATATGGCGGTATATAACAGTACAGGTCGTGCACTATATGGCGGTATATAACAGTACAGGTCGTGCACTATATGGCGGTATATAACAGTACAGGTCGTGCACTATATGGCGGTATATAACAGTACAGGTCGTGCACTATATGGCGGTATATAACAGTACTAGTTGTGCACTATATGGCGGTATATAATAGTCCAGGTCGTGCACTATATGACGGTATATAACAGTACAGGCCGTGCACTATATGGCGGTATATAACAGTACAGGTCGTGCACTATATGGCGGTATATAACAGTACTAGTTGTGCACTATATGACGGTATATAACAGTACAGGCCATGCACTATATGGCGGTATATAACAGTACTAGTTGTGCACTATATGGCGGTATATAATAGTCCAGGTCGTGCACTATATGGCGGTATATAACAGTACAGGTCGTGCACTATATGGCGGTATATAACAGTACAGGTCGTGCACTATATGGCGGTATATAACAGCACAGGTCGTGCACTATATGGCGGTATATAACAGTACAGGTCGTGCACTATATGGCGGTATATAACAGTACAGGTCGTGCACTATATGGCGGTATATAACAGTACAGGTCGTGCACTATATGGCGGTATATAACAGTACAGGTCGTGCACTATATGGCGATATATAACAGTACAGATCGTGCACTATATGGCGGTATATAACAGTACAGGTCGTGCACTATATGGCGGTATATAACAGTACAGGTCGTGCACTATATGGCGGTGTATAACAGTACAGGTCGTGCACTATATGGCGATATATAACAGTACAGATCGTGCACTATATGGCGGTATATAAACAGTACAGATCGTGCACTATATGGCGGTATATAACAGTACAGCTCGTGCACTATATGGCGGTATATAGCAGTACAGGTCGTGCACTATATGGCGGTATATATCAGTACAGGTCCTGCACTATATGGCGGTATATAACAGTACAGATCGTGCACTATATGGCGGTATATAACAGTACAGGTTGTGCACTATATGGCGGTATATATCAGTACAGGTCATGCACTATATGGCGGTATTATATGGCGGTATATAACAGTACAGGTTGTGCACTATATGGCGGTATATAACAGTACAGGTTGTGCATTATATGGCGGTATATAACAGTACAGGTCCTGCACTATATGGCGGTATATAACAGTACAGGTCGTGCACTATATGGCGGTATATAACAGTACAGGTCGTGCACTATATGGCGGTATATAACAGTACAGGTCGTGCACTATATGGCGGTATATAACAGTACAGGTTGTGCATTATATGGCGGTATATAACAGTACAGGTTGTGCACTATATGGCGGTATATAACAGTACAGGTTGTGCACTATATGGCGGTATATAACAGTACAGGTCGTGCACTATATGGCGGTATATATCAGTACAGGTCATGCACTATATGGCGGTATATAACAGTACAGGTCGTGCACTATATGGCGGTATTATATGGCGGTATATAACAGTACAGGTTGTGCACTATATGGCAGTATTTCACCCCTTCACTACCGGTCTGGACTCTGGACGTTTCGGGCTCCGCTCCTGGCTGTTTGCCGCCAACACCTAATCACGTGACCTGTCAGCAGAGGGCGGGTCCTGCGTGACGTCAGTCTCTGCGCTTCGTAGCCATAGTAACGGCTGTCAGGGAGACTGTACACATGCCGGATGGAGGCCGTCAGGTAGCGCTGGCTGCTCGGCTCTTCATGATGGCGGACTCTGCCCCACTGCCCGCTCTTCAGAGGAATGCGGCCGCTGACCGGAGGAGGATGCGGAGGATCATCACGGAGGACTACAGCTGGTCCCTGGCCACCGTCCCCCCGCTCAGCGCCCTCTGCCTGCGGCACATCGTCCTCAGCTTCCAGGGTAACTTCTGCGGGTGACGTGCGCTCCGCGTCCGGGGGGGGTGACGTGCGCTCCGCGTCCGGGGGGGGTGACGTGCGCTCCGCGTCCGGGGGGGGTGACGTGCGCTCCGCGTCCGGGGGGAGACGAGGCACATCGTCCTCAGCTTCCAGGGTAACTTCTGCGGGTGACGTGCGCTCCGCGTCCGGGGGGTGACGACGCGCTCCGCGTCCGGGGGGAGACGACGCGCTCCGCGTCCGGGGGGGGTGACGTGCGCTCCGCGTCCGGGGGGGGTGACGTGCGCTCCGCGTCCGGGGGGGGTGACGTGCGCTCCGCGTCCGGGGGGGGTGACGTGCGCTCCGCGTCCGGGGGGAGACGACGCGCTCCGCGTCCGGGGGGAGACGACGCGCTCCGCGTCCGGGGGGAGACGACGCGCTCCGCGTCCGGGGGGTGAAGTGCGTTCAGCGTCCGGGGGGTGACGACGCGCTCCGCGTCCGGGGGGTGACGACGCGCTCCGCGTCCGGGGGGAGACGACGCGCTCCGCGTCCGGGGGGTGACGACGCGCTCCGCGTCCGGGGGGGGGTGACGTGCGCTCCGCGTCCGGGGGAAGGGGTGACGACGCGCCCCGCGTCCGGGGGGGTGACGACGCGCCCCGCGTCCGGGGGGGTGACGACGCGCCCCGCGTCCGGGGGGGGTGACGATGCCTCCGTGTCCGGGGGGGTGACGACGCGCTCCGCGTCCGGGGGGTGACGACGCGCTCCGCGTCCGGGGGGAGACGACGCGCTCCGCGTCCGGGGGGAGACGACGCGCTCCGCGTCCGGGGGGTGACGACGCGCTCCGCGTCCGGGGGGGTGACGTGCGCTCCGCGTCCGGGGGGGGTGACGTGCGCTCCGCGTCCGGGGGGGGTGACGTGCGCTCCGCGTCCGGGGGGGGTGACGTGCGCTCCGCGTCCGGGGGGGGTGACGTGCGCTCCGCGTCCGGGGGGGGTGACGTGCGCTCCGCGTCCGGGGGGAGACGACGCGCTCCGCGTCCGGGGGGGGTGACGTGCGCTCCGCGTCCGGGGAAGGGGTGACGACGCGCCCCGCGTCCGGGGGGGTGACGACGCGCCCCGCGTCCGGGGGGGTGACGACGCGCCCCGCGTCCGGGGGGGTGACGATGCCTCCGTGTCCGGGGGGGGGTGACGTGCGCTCCGCGTCCGGGGGAAGGGGTGACGACGCGCCCCGCGTCCGGGGGGGTGACGACGCGCCCCGCGTCCGGGGGGGTGACGACGCGCCCCGCGTCCGGGGGGGTGACGATGCCTCCGTGTCCGGGGGGGGGTGACGCGCTCCGCGTCCGGGGGTGACGATGGGCTCCGTGTCCGGGGGGATGACTCGCTCCGTGTCCGGGGGGGTGACGCGCTCCACGCCCGGGGGTGACGACGCCTCCGCGTCCGGGGGTGACGATGGGCTCCGCGTCCGGGGGGGGTGGCGCGCTCCGCGTCTGGGGGTGACATGTGGTGGTGCATCTGTGGGGTCCTTTGGGACAGCAGGGGGCTGCAGTCTGTGGGGGAATAACTGTTCCATGTTGTCGGCAGACCACCCGATCCTGGAGAAGCTGCTTCCCCAGCACAGGGCCAAGGTCCTGGACAGCCTGTCCACCGCGCTGCCCCTGCCCGTGACCGCCAACCTGATCAGCCATGAGGATTACTGGAGGCGCTGCTGCACCGAGCGCTGGCCGACCTGCGACATCTCCCACTACGGCCTGAGCTGGAAGAGACTGTTCTTTGAGAGACACCTGCAGAACCTGGTGGAACTCTTCATCCCGGACCTGACGGACACCGGACCCATCTGTGACGCGGCAGAGCTCAGCAAGAACTACATCCGGCGCCTGGAGATCCAGCAGCTGCTGCCGCCGGTGAGGGTGGAGGTGAGGAGGGAGGACGAGGCTGATGACCTCTCTGACTCAGGCAGCGATGCCGCTGGGGACCTGCCGTCCATGGACCACTTCGACCTGAGCCTTATTGCCGATTCCCTGCGTGACCTGGAGGAGCTGCGCCTGGTCTACGGGGTCAGAGGTTGCGGCATGAACTTTGAGTGGAACCTTTTCAGGTTCACCGATCGGGATTGTGCATCGCTCGCCAACACCCTCCGGACATTCGAGAAGCTGAAGGTAACTGAGCGGGGAACCGCATGTGTCACATCCACCATTGTTATTAGCACCCTTCACAGCTGAGCTTTCGTTACAATGTGTCCATACCAGACAGCGCTGTACTCTGCTGGCAGTTTGTTCCAGTGTATCAGTCTGGAGTCCCGACTGTGAACCTCTCATCTCCATGAGGTTCTTCTCATCCGTCCCACCGTTGGTCGTCTCATAAGATGTCCTGAAGAAGATGGGGGTCCGGTTATTGGAAGGGTCGGCTCGATTTGGTCTTTTGCATTAGATCATGTCATTTGTAATTGTCACCAGTGAGTCCCCAATACATGACAGGCAGCCCCCCAGAGATAAGTAATGTGACGATACCCATGTGTTATCAGGGGGTCCGGCGCTCCCCACAGACTCTGTTCATTTCTCTCTTCGAAGGTCTTCAGGCTCCACCGGAGTAAGGTTGATGACGACAAGGTCCGTGTTCTGATCAGAAGTCTTCTCGACCACCCGTCCCTGGTTCACCTCGATCTCTCCCACAACCAGATCTCCGACCGAGGTGCCCGCGCCGTTGGGAAGCTGCTCAACCGAGGCCAACTCCAGATCCTCGACCTGTGCAACAACAACATCCGGGCACAGGGGGCACAAGCCATCGCTCATGCCCTCGCCACAAACGGCACCCTCCAGATCCTGAATCTACGCCTGAACCACATAGGGGACGAGGGTGGTCGGGCTGTGTGCAACGCTCTGCTGCAGAACACCAGCCTGCAGCGGTTACACATAGGGAGCAATGAGCTGTCTGAACCCACAGCCACCGCCCTCGCACAGGTCCTCTCTCAGAACGCAACCCTAAGGAGCGCCAACATCTCCAGCAACCGCATCGGCCAGGTATGCTACTCCCAATAACCGATAAGACGATGACTGAGGAGGTCTCTCTAGATGTGAAGCCCCCGCTACTCACAGGACAGATCTCCACATAACACCGAATAACTGGTCTATGTCATGTGATCTGCTGGAGTCATGTGCCCTTGTATGTCATGTGATCTATGTCCTCCCAGGTCATTTGTCCTTGTGTGTCATGTGATCTGCCTCCTCCCTGGTCATTTGTCCTTGTGTGTCATGTGCCCTTGTATGTCATGTTATCTGCCTCCTCCCTGGTCATTTGTCCTTGTATGTCATGTGATCTATGTCGTCCCAGGTCATTAGTCCTTGTGTGTCATGTGATCTTCCTCCTCCCTGGTCATTTGTCCTTGTATGTCATGTGATCTTTGTCCTCCCTGGTCATTCGTCCTTGTATGTCATGTGATCTTTGTCCTCCCTGGTCATTCGTCCTTGTATGTCATGTGATCTTTGTCCTCCCTGGTCATTCGTCCTTGTATGTCATGTGATCTTCCTCCTCCCTGGTCATTTGTCCTTGTGTGTCATGTGATCTGCCTCCTCCCTGGTCATTCGTCCTTGTATGTCATGTGATCTTTGTCCTCCCTGGTCATTCGTCCTTGTGTGTCATGTGATCTTTGTCCTCCCTGGTCATTCGTCCTTGTATGTCATGTGATCTTTGTCCTCCCTGGTCATTCGTCCTTGTATGTCATGTGATCTGCCTCCTCCCTGGTCATTCGTCCTTGTATGTCATGTGATCTTTGTCCTCCCAGGTCATGTGTCCTTGTGTGTCATGTGATCTGCCTCCTCCCTGGTTATGTGTGCTAGTAGTAAACTGAAAGGATCGGCACTCACACTTGGTAGCTTGCAAAGTATTTCTTTATTGCCACATATCTGTGGCGCGTTTCGGCACAACCTGTGCCTTTGTCAGTCGAACACTGTTTGACAAAGGCTCAGGTTGTGCCGAAACGCGCCACAGATGTGGCAATAAAGAAATACTTTGCAAGCTACCAAGTGTGAGTGCCGCTCCCTTTCGTTTACTATTATATGAGACGCCCGCCCTAGGACACGTGCACCACCGACTTCACTCACAGTGCCGACTGACTCAGGTTACATACTTTATTGGTCATGTGTGCTTCGTCATGTGATCTGCGTCCTCCCTGGTCATGTGCGCTTCGTCATGTGATCTGAGTCCTCCCCGGTCATGTGCGCTTTGTCATGTGATCTGCGTCCTCCCCGGTCATGTGCGCTTTGTCATGTGATCTGCGTCCTCCCCGGTCATGTGCGCTTCGTCATGTGATCTGCGTCCTCCATGGTCACATGTTGTTCTTCGCCTGTCTTGCCCACAGGATGGCGGGAAGCAGCTTCTGGAAGGGATGTCTGAGAACAGGACGATGTTGGAGTTTGATCTTCGTCTGACCGATGTGGGGCAGGAGAACGAGTTCTACATGAATCAGGTTCTGCGTGCTAATCAGGAGCGGGCCCGGGCCCAGCAGAAGCAGCTGTCCACGTCAGGGCTGGATCGGTAAGCTGGAGATCCTGGATCCCGATCATCACCCTCCCCATCCGTGTCTGTTCAATAAATGCTGTTGTCATACATTGTTTACCTGACCATGTGGTCCGCACCCGGGACTGGGAGCACTGGGGGAGACACGGGCACATGGGTGTCAGCCTCCAGCCCATGTTTACTTCATGGGTGTCATGGCCAACGCATCACAGGACATAAGAAAACAAGGGATGTCTATATTGTCCACTTTCCAGGTCTGAGGGTCTCGCGCTAGGAGGGGGTCGTCTGTGCAAGGTTTCCTGATGGCCACGGGCCCGTTAAGCTTGGCGCTGTGACAGGTGCAGAGTCCGCACACTATTATGAAGACACCAGAACCCGACATGAAAGTGTCCGTCATCCGTCTGTGACTTTATTACACAGATGTCATGTACAATCTTCAATATTGCAGCCAAAAGGCAACATTGTGGTAAAAGCTATATACAGAGATACCTCATAATAACAAAAGACATAAAAAACCTCCACAAAACAGGTTGTAAAAGTAGATGTGCAGATACCGCGGCCGCTGGGGCGCCCAGGGGGTGGGGGTGATTGATGATGAGATTATTGCCACAAAGGCCAGGGATGCCACCGTACTGCCACCTCCACGTGGAAACACTTCTGGTCTGACTGTAACATCAAGTGTCATCACTACACAGAATGTCTGACGCTGCTTCATCCTCATTAAGTATTTCTGATGGCGGCCTGGAACGCACAGCTAAAGCCTGTGTACCGGCCGTGACTGTACCCAGCCGAGCAAGAAAAGCATGGTGTGTGTGCTACAGAGTGTATGTTAGGGGGTTGTCTACCTCCTGCCCAACAGCTGTGTACCTCCTGTATACCTACCGCCAATGACTACCGCCTCTACACCTCCTGTATACCTACCGCCAATGACTACCGCCTCTACACCTCCTGTATACCTACCGCCTCTACACCTCCTGTATACCTACCGCCAACGACTACCGCCTCTACACCTCCTGTATACCTACCGTCAATGACTACCGCCTCTACACCTCCTGTATACCTACCGCCAATGATTACCGCCTCTACACCTCCTGTATACCTACCGCCAATGACTACCGCCTCTACACCTCCTGTATACCTACCGCCAATGACTACCGCCTCTACACCTCCTGTATACCTACCGCCAATGACTACCGCCTCTACACCTCCTGTATACCTACCGCCAATGACTACCGCCTCTACACCTCCTGTATACCTACCGCCAATGATTACCGCCTCTACACCTCCTGTATACCTACCGCCTCTACACCTCCTGTATACCTACCGCCAATGACTACCGCCTCAAGACAATGTGTACAGGCTGCCTGAAGTAAATCCTGCCTCTCTCTGTCCGCCTGTATTATCTCTTGCCTCTCTGTGTCAGCCTGTAGTATCTCCTGCCTCTCTGCCCGCCTGTAGTATCTCCTGCGTCTCTGTGTCCGCCTGTATCTCCGCCTGTAGTATCGCTTTACTCTCTATGTCTGCCTGTAGTATCTCTTTCCTCTGTATGTCTGCCTGTAGTATCTCCTGCCTCTGTATGTCCGCCTGTAGTATCTCCTGCCTCTCTTTGTCCGCCTGTAGTATCTCTTTCCTCTGTATGTCCGCCTTATATATCTCCTGCCTCTCTGTGTCCGCCTGTAGTATCTCCTGCCTCTCTGTCCGCCTGTAGTATCTCCTGCCTCTGTATGTCCGCCTGTAGTATCTCCTTCCTCTCTCTGTCTGCCTGTAGTATCTCTTTCCTCTGTATGTCCGCCTTATATATCTCCTGCCTCTCTATGTCCGCCTGTAGTATCTCTTTCCTTTCTGTGTCCGCCTGTAGTATCTCCTGCCTCTGTATGTCCGCCTGTAGTATCTCCTGCCTCTCTATGTCCGCCTGTAGTATCTCTTTCCTTTCTGTGTCCGCCTGTAGTATCTCCTGCCTCTGTATGTCTGCCTGTAGTATCTCCTTCCTCTCTCTGTCTGCCTGTAGTATCTCTTTCCTCTGTATGTCCGCCTTATATATCTCCTGCCTCTCTGTCCGCCTGTAGTATCTCTTTCCTCTCTGTGTCCGCCTGTAGTATCTCTTTCCTCTCTGTGTCCGCCTGTAGTATCTCCTTCCTCTCTCTGTCTGCCTGTAGTATCTCTTTCCTCTGTATGTCTGCCTTATATATCTCCTGCCTCTCTATGTCCGCCTGTAGTATCTCCTTCCTCTCTCTGTCCGCCTGTAGTATCTCCTGCCTCTCTATGTCTGCCTGTAGTATCTCCTGCCTCTGTATGTCCGCCTGTAGTATCTCTTTCCTCTCTGTGTCTGCCTGTAGAGGCTCATGCGTTTCAGTCCTCCTGTTGTATTTCCTAGCACCCCTGAAATGTCCTGCTCTGGATCTTGTGCTTGAATCCTGTATAGAACAGGCCCTCATTTCCCGTCCTGACCCTGCTGCAGTAATGATATGTATAACAGTCTGCAGTCTGGCTGTATATTTTGAGATACAACCTTTCGTAGACATTTTCTGAAGGCTGATTATACTCTCCCATCTGCTCATATGCTAATGAGTCACAAGGGGCTAACATTAAGAAGAAACAATAGTGGAGCTCCTCACTATAAGCCGGTGAATGTGGCCCTGGGTGGGACTATGGGCCTGGACTTTCACTGGAATTACAATTATTCTTAATAAATGAGGTATTATCCTTCGCGCAGGAAGGACCTAAAAAGATTGTACTCCGAGTGTATGACCCCTTCAAACCATCATGTGTCTATGTACAAAGCCCCAACATCCAGAAATAATGTCCTCATAAACAGCTGAATGAAAATGTCCCTCTGACGTACAGGGGCCCCATCTGTGTGCAGGACCTGTCCTGAGAAGTGTCACCATAGCCCGAAATAGCTTCTATTGGACCAAGTTTCTGGATCTGAGAGGGGGTCACCAAATATAACTATAAGGACTGTCTGTAACCAAATGTAATGATAAGGACTGTCTGTAACCAAATGTAATGATAAGGACAGTCTGTAACTGAATGTAACGATAAGGACTTTCTGTAACCGAATGTAATGATAAGGACTGTCTGTAACTGAATGTAATGATAAGGACTGTCTGTAACCAAATGTAATGATAAGGACTGTCTGTAACCAAATGTAATGATAAGGACAGTCTGTAACTGAATGTAATGATAAGGACTGTCTGTAACTGAATGTAACGATAAGGACTTTCTGTAACCGAATGTACCAATGTGGGCTGTCTGTAACCAAATGTAATGATAAGGACTGTCTGTAACCAAATGTAATGATCAGGACTGTCTGTAACCGAATGTAACGATAAGGACTGTCTGAAACCGTATGTAACGATAAGGACTGTCTGTAACAATGAGGACTGTCTGTAACCGAATGTAACGGTAAGGACTGTCTGTAACCGAATGTAACGATAAGGACTGTCTGAAACCGTATGTAATGATAAGGACTGTCTGTAACCGAATGTAACGGTAAGGACTGTCTGTAACCGAATGTAACGGTAAGGACTGTCTGTAACCGAATGTAACGATAAGGACTGTCTGTAACCGAATGTAACGATAAGGACTGTCTGTAACCGAATGTAACGATAAGGACTGTCTGTAACCGAATGTAACGGTAAGGACTGTCTGTAACTGAATGTACCAATGTGGACTGTCTGTAACCGAATGTAATGATAATGACAGTCTGTAACCGAATGTACCAATGTGGACTGTCTGTAACCGAATGTAATGATAAGGACAGTCTGTAACCGAATGTACCAATGTGGGCTGTCTGTAACCAAATGTAATGATAAGGACTGTCTGTAACCAAATGTAATGATCAGGACTGTCTGTAACCGAATGTAACGATAAGGACTGTCTGAAACCGTATGTAACGATAAGGACTGTCTGTAACAATGAGGACTGTCTGTAACCGAATGTAACGGTAAGGACTGTCTGTAACCGAATGTAACGATAAGGACTGTCTGAAACCGTATGTAATGATAAGGACTGTCTGTAACCGAATGTAACGGTAAGGACTGTCTGTAACCGAATGTAACGATAAGGACTGTCTGTAACCGAATGTAATGATAAGGACTGTCTGTAACCGAATGTAACGATAAGGACTGTCTGTAACCGAATGTAATGATAAGGACTGTCTGTAACCGAATGTAACGATAAGGACAGTCTGTAACCGAATGTAATGATAAGGACTGTCTGTAACCGAATGTAATGATAAGGACTGTCTGTAACCGAATGTACCAATGTGGGCTGTCTGTAACCGAATGTAATGATAAGGACTGTCTGTAACCGAATGTAACGATAAGGACAGTCTGTAACCGAATGTAACGGTAAGGACTGTCTGTAACCGAATGTAACGGTAAGGACTGTCTGTAACTGAATGTAACTATAGGCATAGTCGCCAGTTGTGACTTCAATTATTTCCCCATTGAGAAAACCAATGTACAAGAAATTGCAGATATATGTAAATTCTTGCCATGGTTGGAATTGATCCGATTACAGTTATGGAGGGTTCCCCTTTATGTCCGTACCCCCTGTACGGGGGTCTCAAGCTGCCCACAGACACATAAGTGTCGGCTGATATGTACAGCCCTGATGAATCCTGGGGCCTGAAGTGCACGTGATATGTGAATGCACTACAGCCTTGGTGAACATGTCACATACATGTGCATTACATGTGTGTCACATCCAGACCTCAGGAGAAACATGTCATGCAATAAAAGCTCATTGTAGAGAGATGAGCCTATACTTGTGTATATACAACCTGAAGATCTCCATGCTGAATATACGTAGAGTGGATGCGTCCTTCGTACAGTGGACTTATATATTTATGTAATGGAAAAATAAGAGAAAAGTGAGCGTGAAGAGTCCATCGTCATCCCACCGGCGACAGACCTCGCAAGGTCCATTTTATGATCCGGGAATGTGACTGCTCTGCCGTGGGCCCTCCACCAGCCATGAGAGATGATCTGGAGATGAATGGACAATGCTCATTGCTGCTGGACTATTGCCTAATTGTTTGCTACTGAATGTGAAGTACTTAGTCCTGTACTGGTCCACTTGGTACCTGATACCCCTTCCAGGCTTGTATTAAAGATCAGAATCGACAGTTACTGGATTCTCCAGTGTTTTGGTCACATCTGTCCGTTTTTGCGGCCCAGTCCCATTTGGACATTGTTCTGGATGGCTATGGCTCAATCCACATCTAGGTCTCAGCATTAAAATGTGCTCAGAAGTCGTTGTGTCACAGCTTGTCTACATTACAGTCTGTCAGACCCGCGAGCTGAAGCCTCCTCTGAAAAGATTGTCTACAGATATGTCTACTAGGGTGCTCCACCGATGTGAAGACCTGATAGTATTCATGAGTTTCCAGCGGTGTTGTGTTTTTGCGTGCTGCTGGGCTGCCCTTGATTATCACGTGAAACATCTCCACTGCTGTGGTGACGCCACAGAAATCTCCTGGATTTGGGAACACACCATCACAGTGATGTTTCTACACAAGAGCCGTTACGATGGAGACGTCGGTGGTCGTGGTTTGTGCAGCCTTCATTACGATGGACGATGAGGATGGGGAAGTAGAGAGCATCCTGGTATGGGGGAGGTTCTTCCTCCTCCACAGTCACTTGGCTGGACAGCCGTGTCTGTTCTGTGGGACAACCCTGCTCATTGAGGCTTTCACTGCGGCTCTGCCACAGACAACTCCGGCGGGACCCATATAATCGTCCCAGAGAGAAGCGACTGCTGCTGAAGGGGATTCTGGGACTGCCATTACAGATACTGAGAGCGCTACGGGAAAAGATGGAGGAGCTGCTCATGGTGCGATGGCAGCGCTCGCAGTTCTGGCGATAACCTCGGGTGTACCGGCAGGCTGTGTAACTTGAAGAAATGCCCACTAGATCCATCAGAACCGCTTCAGAGTAGCTGGGCACAAGTTGCTGATTGGAGCGTATGTGCCACTCCAGCTCTGTACTGTCGATGGTGTTAACACGTGGCATTCTCCTACATATGGTTCGATCATCTGCCGGTGTCACCGGTGTAAAGTCAAAGCCAAAGAGCTTTTCTACATGATAGTGAACACACGAGGTGCGGTACTCATTGAGGACTCTTAGTGGCCAAGACAGGGTTAGGAGAGCAGCCACCCAAAAGACGTAGTGGGACACATACCACGGAAGGTTATCTGGATCAGAAAAAGCAACCATGTATTCTTTGAAGTCCACATTTTTTAGGTGCATGCCTTCGCGAGCCTCCATGTAGTCATCCAGACCCTCATTCTCTGTAAAAAATCGAGCCCTCTGTGTCAAATATGAGTTCTCTGACTCCACATTCGCAAAACTGAAGCATTTGGTAAACCTTAGTCGAGTGGCCGGATAGCTGTCTAGATCAGTCAGGTCTTTGGAAACATCCTTCACGCCACAGTTGCTGTAGTCGAACTCTGACTCTGCCACATGAGTATTGACGCGCTCGTGGTAGACTTGGGTAGTTGTGTACGCGTCTCCATTGCGATAACGAGTCACTTGACGAGTCCTACGTACATAATGATAGCTGATCGCCTTCCACCAGATGCACGGCGTCGCCTGCTGCATCCTCTGCACGCGTTCCTGAACGCTCTCAACATCCACCTTATATTGCAGCTCATTCCGTGTGTAGCAGTGCCAGCACTCCACCAGGTAGACCACATACAGCATGACAAGGAAGGCCAAGGGGATGTAGACGTAGCCGTTGGAGCAGGGACTGTCGTGGTACATCATCGAGTTGCTTTTATAGGCGCTGTCAAAAGTCAAGCGAGTGACTTTGGTAACATGGCACCAGGTCATGGCCCCCATACAGCCATAGATGAGGAGAGACAGCAGGAGACATTTCCAGTGGGATTCACGGCATAGAGACTTGCTGAGCGACTGCTTTACCGGCCTTTGCTGCGAATAGAGACAAGAAATATTCAGAAAGTATTCTGGTAAAATGCATGAAACACTGAGAACATGTATCAGGGTCAGCCATTCCTTCACAGATACAAGCTTGTGGAGGTCTCCACCTGTGAACGTGGCTCCAGTGACCCTGTACCTAGCTGTACGGTACGTGTGAATGGTACTGCAGCAGGTTCCTGGACTGTGGCTCCCCCACCTAATTGCATTCATTTCTAGTAGGGTGCTGAGAAAATCCCATCCCGTAAACATTAGAGGAGAGGCGACCATAACAAGGGATGCAGTCCGCGTCAGCCGACCATCATGTAACATCTGTTTTCGAGCCGTGGCCAGTGAACTACCAGGCCAATTAAAATCTGACGCCCCTGACCTGACCGGCAATATGAAGAAATACATTCGTCCCTGAAAGCATCAAGACGTAAGGTCTTTCCAAAAGAGTCGTCCTGCTATAGTATGGGCATATCCACACACATGCAAAAATTTGGGTCATTGGCCTATTTATTTGAATGGAGTTTGCAAAAATCCCTGCACTTTGTATAGGAACAACCCCATTCACATGCATGGAATGGATATTTGTGCAACAAATCTGCCATGTGGAGTATACCGTATGTATGGCCGGCCACCATAACTATAACCCTGCAAGGCCTCAGTCCCTAGATACAGTGAGGAACAGAAGTATTTGAACACCCTGCGATTTTGCAAGTTCTCCCACTTAGAAATCATGGCGGGGTCTGACATTTACATTGTAGGTGCATTCCCACTCCGAGAGACAGAATAAAAAAAAAAATTCTGGAAATCACATTGTATGATTTTTAAAGAATTTATTTGTCTTGCACGGCTGAACATCAGTATTTGAACACCTTAGAAGAATTCTGTCTCTCAAAGACATGTTACTGTGCCTTTAGAAAGTCCACCTCTTCTCCACTCATTACTCTAACTTAGCAGCACCAGTACCTGTCTGAGCTCTTTAAAGATCCCTGTCCACCCCACAGTCAGTCAGACGCCAACTACTACCATGGGCAAGACCAAAGAGCTGTCAAAAGACACCAGAAACAGAATTGTGGACCTCCGCAAGGCTGGAAAGGGCTACGGGGCAATTGCCAAGCAGCTTGGTGAAACTAGATCAACTGTTGGAGCAATTGTTAGAAAATGGAAGAGGCTAAAGACGACTGTCAGTCTCCCTCCGACTGGGGCTCAATGCAAGATCTCACCTCGAGGGGTATTACTGATGATTAGAAAGGTGTGGAATCAGCCCAGAACTACAAGGGAGGAGCTGGTCAATGACATGAAGAGCTGGGACGACAGCTTCAGAGGTCACTGTCGGTAGAACACTACGGCGTCATGGTTTCAGATCATGCATTGCACGGAAGGTTCCCCTGCTCAAGTCATCACATGTCCGGCCCGTCTGAGGTTTGCCAATGACCATCTGGATGATCCAGAGGAGGCATGGGAGAAAGTCATGTGGTCAGATGAGATTGGTCTAAACTTCACTCGTCGTGTTTGGAGGAAAAAGAAGGATGAGTTGCATCCCAAGAACACCATCCCTACTGTGAAGCATGGGAGGTAACATCATGCTTTGGGGGGCTTTTCTGCAAAGGGGACAGGACGACTGCACTGTATTAAGGAGAGGATGAATGGGGCCATTTATTGTGAGATTTTGAGCAACAACCTCCTTCCCTCAGTCAGAGCATTGAAGATGGGTCGTGGCTGGGTCTTCGAAATGACAACGACCCGAAGCACACAGCCAGGAAAACCAAGGAGCGGCCCTGTAAGAAGTATATCAAGGTTCTGGAGTGGCCTAGCCAGTCTCCAGACCTAAATCCAATAGAACATCTTTGGAGGGAGCTGAAACTCAGCGACAGCCCCGAAACCTGACAGATGTAGAGGAGATCTGTGTGGAGGAGTGGGCCACAATACCTGCTGCCGTGTGTGCAAACCTGGTCAAGAACTGCAGGAGACGTCCGACCTCTGGAACTGCAAACAAAGGCTTCTGGACCAAATATTACCACAGATTTCTCAGGTGTTCAGATACTTCTGTTCAGCCGTGCAAGACAAAGAAATTCTTTAAAAATCATACAATGTGATTTCCTGAATTTTTTTATTTTCTTCTGTCTCTCAGATGGGAATGCACCTACAATGTGAATGTCAGACCCTCCATGATTTCTAAGTGGGAGAACTTGCAAAATCGCAGGGTGTTCAAACACTTCTGTTCCTCACTGTATATTCATCCATGAGTTATGGTGGTCTCCTGCCCAGCTAGTAGATGATGGTTCAGGGTCGAGTTGTTGGGTTGGGACTGCCCATCCTTGCCCGTTACCCTGTGTGTCCTCCACACATCAGGCTGCAACCTTCTAATAGCCCCCTCCCCTCCGATCAAATTCCCTAATTTCTCTGCTTAACCACGGCCTGTAATCTCACATGTAATCCCACAAATGGTTTAGGATTAACTGGTGAAGTGAGCCGCTGCATTTAACACCCAAATGAGGAGCTAATGACGGTGAGAGGATCATCGCCCAGTGCCTGGATGATACGGGGTTAAATGCTGGTTTATAAACATTTTAATAATGCATTGAGCAGCAGCATCTCCTGCTAACATCACATCCCATTACCCAGCAGCCCCTGCGTCTCTCTTCCAGGAGTCCCACTGAAACAGCAGCCGTCTTCCCACAGTAATGCATATAATATAATAGTGGGGAAGTGGTGCCTGGGTGCTTGGTGGTGGTGCCTGGGTGCTTGGTGGTGGTGCTTGGTGGTGGTGCCTGGGTACTAGGTGGTGGTGCCTGGGTACTAGGTGGTGGTACTTGGGTACTGGGTGGTGCCTGGGTGCTTGGTGATAGTGCCTGGGTACTGGGTGGTGGTGCCTGGGTGCTTGGTGGTGGTGCCTGGCTACTGGGTGGTGCATGGGTGCTTGGTGGTGGTGCCTGGGTACTGGGTGGTGAATTGGTGGTGGTGCCTGGGTACTGGGTGGTGGTGCCTGGCTACTAGGTGGTGCTTGGTGGTGGTGCCTGGGTGTTTAGTGGTGGTGCCTGGGTGCTTGGTGGTGGTGCCTGGGTACTGGGTGGTGGTACTTGGGTACTGGGTGGTGCTTGGTGGTGGTGCCTGGGTACTGGGTGGTGGTGTCTGGGTGCTTGGTGGTGGTGCCTGGGTACTGGTGCCTGGGTGCTTGGTGGTGGTGCCTGGGTACTGGGTGGTGCCTGGGTGCTTGGTGGTGGTGCCTGGGTGCTTGGTGATGGTGCCTGGGTACTGGGTGGTGGTGCCTGGGTGCTTGGTGGTGGTGCCTGGCTACTTGGTGGTGCATGGGTGCTTGGTGGTGGTGCCTGGGTACTGGGTGGTGGTGCCTGGCTACTAGGTGGTGCTTGGTGGTGGTGCCTGGGTGCTTGGTGATGCTGCCTGAGTACTGGGTGGTGGTGCTTGGTGGTGGTGCCTGGGTACTGGGTGGTGGTGCCTGGGTGCTTAGTGGTGGTACCCGGGTGCTTGGTGGTGGTGCCTGAGTACTAGGTGGTGGTGCCTGGGTGCTTGGTGGTCGTACCTGGGTACTGGGTGGTGCCTGGGTACTAGGTGGTGGTACCTGGGTGCTTGGTGGTGGTGCCTGGGTACTGGGTGGTGGTGCCTGGGTAATGTGGTAACTACAGCAACATCCTCCTTGTATTCTGTCCCCTCATCCTCCTGCCTATTCACATAACCTTAATATGCCTATACCACCCCTTATCCAGCATTTTCACTCCCACTATCCCCAAATTACCACGAGGAGCATGTTGCTGTAGTCTGGCAATCCCGGCCAGACTACAGCAACATGCTCCTCTTGGTAATTTGGAGGGCACAAGGAGGGTGTTGCAGTAATCTGTCCGGGATATGAGGAGGGTGTTGCAGCAGTCTGTCCAGGATACAAGGAGGGTGTTGCAGTAGTCTGTCTGGGATACGAGGAGGGTGTTGCAGTAGTCTGTCCGGGACAGAAGGAGGGTGTTGTAGTCTGGCCGGGATACGAGGAGGGTGTTGCTGTAGTCTGTCCGGGATACGAGGAGGGTGTTGTAGTCTGGCCGGGATACGAGGAGGGTGTTGTAGTCTGGCCGGGATACGAGGAGGGTGTTGCAGTAGGCTGTCCGGGATACGAGGAGGGTGTTGCAGTAGGCTGTCCGGGATACGAGGAGGGTGTTGTAGTCTGGCCGGGATACGAGGAGGGTGTTGCAGTAGTCTGGCCGGGATACGAGGAGGGTGTTGTAGTCTGGCGGGGATACGAGGAGGGTGTTGCAGTAGGCTGTCCGGGATACGAGGAGGGTGTTGCAGTAGTCTGTCCGGGACACAAGGAGGGTGTTGTAGTCTATCCGGGATACAAGGAGGGTGTTGTAGTCTATCCGGGATACAAGGAGGGTGTTGTAGTCTGTCCGGGATACAAAGAGGGTGTTGTAGTCTGGCCGGGATGCAAGAAGGGTGTTGCAGTAGTCTGTCCAGGATACGAGGAGGGTGTTGCAGTAGTCTGTCCAGGATTCGAGGAGGGTGTTGCAGTCTGTCCGGCATACAAGGAGGGTGTTGTAGTCTCTCTGGGATATGAGGAGGGTGTTGCAGTAGTCTGTTCGGGATAAGAGGAGGGTGTTGAAGTAGTCTGTCTGGGATAAGAGGAGGGTGTTGAAGTAGTCTGTCCGGGACACAAGGAGGGTTTTGTAGTCTGGCCGGGACACAAGGAGGGTGTTGCTGTAGTCAGGCCGGGATACAAGGAGGGTGTTGCAGTCTGTCCGGGATACAAGGAGGGTGTTGCTGTAGTCTGGCGGGGATACAAGGAGGATGTTGTAGCCTGGCGGGGATACAAGGAGAGTGTTGTAGTCTGTCCGGGATACAAGGAGGGTGTTGCAGTCTGTCCGGGATACAAGGAGGGTGTTGCAGTCTGTCCGGGATACAAGGAGGGTGTTGTAGTCTGGCGGGGATACAAGGAGGGTGTTGTAGTCTGGCGGGGATACAAGGAGGATGTTGTAGTCTGGCCGGGATACAAGGAGGGTGTTGTAGTCTGTCCGGGATACAAGGAGGGTGTTGTAGTCTGTCCGGGATACAAGGAGGGTGTTGTAGTCTGTCCGGGATACAAGGAGGGTGTTGCAGTAGTCTGTCCGGGACACAAGGAGGGTTTTGTAGTCTGGCCGGGATACAAGGAGGGTGTTGTAGTAGTCTGTCCGGGACACAAGGAGGGTGTTGTAGTCTGTCCGGGATACAAGGAGGGTGTTGCAGTAGTCTGTCCGGGACACAAGGAGGGTTTTGTAGTCTGGCCGGGATACAAGGAGGGTGTTGCAGTAGTCTGTCCGGGACACAAGGAGGGTGTTGTAGTCTGTCCGGGATACAAGGAGGGTGTTGCAGTAGTCTGTCCGGGACACAAGGAGGATGTTGTAGTCTGGCCGGGATACAAGGAGGGTGTTGTAGTCTGGCCGGGACACAAGGAGGATGTTGTAGTCTGGCCGGGATACAAGGAGGGTGTTGTAGTCTGGCCGGGATACAAGGAGGGTGTTGCTGTAGTCTGGCCGGGATACAAGGAGGGTGTTGCTGTAGTCTGTCCGGGATACAAGGAGGGTAGTCTGACAAGTGATGGGGGAGGGGTAGTACAGGGGTGATATGAGGGTATGAGGTCCTCCTGTGCTCCACTACATTGGCATTTAGTCTGTACACATGTTGGTTCAGCAATCAGATAATTATACGCACTCCTCCAGTCACTGATTATTTTCCAGGTTCATAAATATGGAATAGAATTGTTAATCGTGGGGGAGGGGAGCCTCAATATTCCAGTATATACTGCAGCTAAGCATGAGATATAAAAATGGGGTTATACGTATAGGTCAAAAGGGTTTTCTGAGATTTAAGTACTCTGGATAGGTCATCCGTATCTGATGGGTGAGGGTCAGACCTCCAGGAGCCCCGCCGCTCAGCTGTTTGACAAGGCATTGGTCCTCCTGTGAGCGCCGCCGCCTTCCCCGTACATTGTATAGCGGTTGTGCTTGGTTTCATGCTCGGCTCCTTTCACTTCTATGGGGCTGAGCTGCTCCTAGGTCATGTGACCGATGAATGTGACGTCACTGGCCTCGGAGAAGCTGAGAGAAGGCCGCCGCGTTCACGGGAGGACCGGTGCCTTCTCAAACAGCTGATCGGGGGTGTCAGACCCCCACCCACCAGGTATTTATGACCAGTCCTTTGAATAGGTCATCAGTTTAAAAATCTTGGAAAACCCCTTTAAGTATACAGTGTCCATGTTATACTCTATAGAGGGTTATACATAGAAACACTCATATATATCGGGTATCCATGTGAGATTATGTATATAGGGTTAGATCTCATATGAAATGGGGTTATGTATAGTGTTATCCACGTAGGAATATGTATAGGGGATTATATGTTTGGGGTGGTGCACGTGAGGCACCGATATCGTTAGATCTAAGTTGAGCGTGGTCTCTTTGGGGCCGGTGGAGCCGATCATTTCATAAATCACGAGCAGGTTAACCCAAATACAGAACTGTACAACACGTTTTGGAGAAGGGCCGTCTCCTCCCTCAGGTGCAGGGCTTCCCCTAGGTCACCCTGCTTCTTGTATTTTTTACCGCTGATCGACACAATTGCTTCCCAGAGCTTTGTCTGCACAACTCCCTCTGCTGAGGAGATAACATGACTGTGCGCCTTCACTATTAAGTGCCTCCGGAGCTTTAATTTCATATGTATGATGGTGGGCAAGACCCCTGCAAATGGAGTGTTATCCAAGCGTCCCAGGGCTGGTGAACAACCTCTTGGATGTGGTCCTTATCCTGGAAGGTGACATAAGTCACTATGAACCTGAGCGCTGCAATACCCAGCCCAACCCCATAAGACCTAGCACCAACTACAGGACCTCTGAGCGCTGCATTACTCAACTTGACCCCATCACACCCAGTATCAGCTTCAGAACCCCTGAGTGCTACAATACCCAGCCCAACCCAATCACACTATACATCAACTACAGGACTTCTGAGGGCTGCATTACTCAACCTGACCCCATCACACCCAGTATCAGCTTCAGAACCCCTGAGCGCTACAGTACCCAGTCCAACCCATTACACCCAGCATCAACTACAGGACCTCTGAGCACTGCCATACCCAGCCCAACCCCATCAGTCCTAGCACCAACTTCAGAACCCCTGAGCGCTACAATACCCAGCCCAACCCAATCACACTATACATCAACTACAGGACTTCTGAGGGCTGCATTTCACAACATGAATCCATCACACCCGGAATCACCTTCAGAACCCCTGAGCACCGCCATACTGAGCCTGACCTATTACACCCGGCATCAACTAGGGGACATCTGGGGCTGCATGACCCAACCTAACCCCATCACACCTGAGACCAGCTTTAGAACCCCTGAGCCCTTCATTACCCAACTTGACCCATTACCTTGGGCACCAACTGCAGGACCCCTGAGGGCTACAATACACGGCCTGACACCATCACACCCAGCACCAGCTACAGTATTCCAGAGCACTGCAATACATTTGGGGCAGTGAGGGGATTGTTTTGGTGGGGGGTGATTTGGAACAGTCAGAAGTGTGTGAGTATACGGAATGTGATTTTGCACATGTAACTTCATAACAGATCTTTAAAAAAAAAAAGTCTAATCAGTGGGGTTCCTCTGTCCCCTGTGTTCTGCAGTGTATTGTAGTGAGGTGACAGAGGTGTATTGTTGTGAGGTGACAGACGAGTACTGTAGTGAAGTGACAGACGAGTACTGTAGTGAGGTGACAGACGTGTACTGCAGTGAGGTGACAGGTGTATTGTTGCGAGGGGACAGACGTGTATTGTAGAGAGGTGACAGATGTATTGTAGTGAGGTGACAGAGGTGTATTGTAGTGAGGTGACAGGTGTATTGTAATGAGGTTACAGAGGTGTATTGTTGTGAGGTTACAGAGGTGTATTGTTGCAAGGTGACAGACGTGTATTGTAGAGAGGTGACAGAGATGTATTGTAGTGAGGTGACAGAGGTGTATTGTAGTGAGGTGACAGGTGTATTGTAATGAGGTGACAGAGGTGTATTGTTGCGAGGTGACAGACGTGTACTGTAGTGAGGTGACAAAGGTGTATTGTAGTGAGGTGACAGAGGTGTATTGTAGTGAGGTGACAAAGGTGTATTGTAGTGAGGTGACAGGTGTATTGTAACGAGGTGACAGAAGTGTACTGTACTGAGGTGACAGGTGTATTGTAGTGAGCTGACAGAGGTGTATTGTAATGAAGTGACAGAAGTGTACTGTAGTGAGGTGACAGGTGTATTGTAACGAGGTGACAGAAGTGTACTGTACTGAGGTGACAGGTGTATTGTAGTGAGCTGACAGAGGTGTATTGTAATGAGGTGACAGAAGTGTACTGTAGTGAGGTGACAGGTGTATTGTAATGAGGTGACAGAAGTGTACTGTAGTGAGGTGACAGGTGTATTGTTGTGAGGTGACAGAGGTGTATTGTTGTAAGGTGACTGAGGTGTATTGTTGTGAGGTGACTTAGGTGTATTGTAGTGAGGTGACAGAGGTGTATTGTAGTGAGGTGACAGAGGTGTATTGTAGTGAGGTGACAGAGGGGTATCACCCGGCCTCATTGGTGGTGCACCCCTGCTGTGTATTGTAGTGGGGTGATGGCGGTCTGTTGTACTGAGGTGACTTCTGTGTGTTGTACTGGGAGTGATAGTGTATTGTAGTGAGGTGACGGTGTGTGTTGTAATAAGGTGACAGCGGTGTATTGTAGTGATGGATGTGTGTTGTCGTGGTCAGACAGTTGTGTGTTGGAGAGGGGTTACAATGGTGTATTGTAGTAGGGTGACGGTGGTGTTGTAATAGGGTGACAGAGTTTTTGAGTTTTGGTAATGGCTGTATCCCATAGTGCAGCGACAGCTGTATGTAGTGGGGTGATGAATTTTATTACAGGGTGACAGATGCAAATTATATGGGGTGATATCTTTGTGTTATGCAGTAAGACATTGGTGTATTGTAGTGGGGTGATTGTTACATCAGGGTGACAGTGGTGTGTTGATGTAGGGTGATGGCTTTGTGTTATAATGGGGTGATCACTGTTATGTCAGGGTGACAATTGGATCTTTTAGTAGGGTAACAGCTGTGTGGTATATGGGGTGACATGTATGTGTTATGCAGGTGACATAGTGTACAGTATATTGGTGGGAGTTAACAGTGTGTTATATGGGGTGACGTATGTGTTATGTAGGATGACAGCAGGGCGATATCTGTGTGTTATTCAGGGTGATGTGTATATTTGTGGGGTTATGATTGTATGTTGTAGTGGGGTGATGACTGATATGTCAGGGTGACAACTGTATGTTTTAGTAGCGTAACAGCTATGTGTGGATATGGGGTGACATGTACTGTATATGTTATGTAGGATGACAGCAGGAGCGATATCTGTGTGTTATTCAGGGTGACATGGTATATTGTAGTGGGGTGATGGTTGTATGCTGTAGTGGGGTGTTTTACTGGAGTAACAGCTGTGCGTTATATGGGGGGACATCTATGTGTTATGCAGGGTGACAGTGGTATATAGTAGTGGGATGATGGTTTTGTGTTGTAATGCATTGATGACTGTTATGTCAGGGTAACGGCTGTGTGTTGTATTGGAGTAACTGCTGTGTGTTATATGGGGAGACATTGTTGTGTTATGCGGGTGACATGGTGTATATTAGTGGGGTGATGATTGTTATGTTAGGGTGACGTCTGTGTGTATTAGTGGGGTAACAGATGTGTGTTATATAGGGTGACACAGTGTATTGTAGTGGGTTGCGGGATGTGTGTTGTAGTGGGGTGATGACTGCTATGTCTAGGTGACAACTGTTGGGTTCATTTATCAAACTGGTGTAAAGTAGAACTGGCCTAGTTGCCCACAGCAACCAATCAGATTCCACATATCATTTTTGACAGCTCCTTTGGAAAATGAAAGGTGGAATCTGATTGGTTGCTATGAGCAAGTAAACCAGTTCTACTTTACATCAGTTTGATAAATGACCCCATGTGTGTTTTATGGGGTGACATGTATGTGATATATAGGATGACAGCAGGGGTGATATCTGTGTGTTATTCAGACTGACAGTGATTTATGGTAGTGTGGTGATGATTGTGTGTTGTAGTGGGGTGATGACTGTTATGTCAGTGTGATGGTTGTGTGTATATGGGGGTGACTTCTGTGTGTTATGCAGATAACAGAGTATTGTAGTGGGTGATGACTGTTATGTCAGGGTGACGGCTGTGTGTTACATGGGGGTTACATATGTGTGTTATGCAGGGTGACAGTGGTGTATAGAAGTGGGGTGAAGCTTGTGTATTGTGATGCGGTGATGGTTGTGTGTTGTAGTGGGGTGATGACTGTTATGTCAGGGTGATGGTTGTGTGTATATGGGGGTGACTTCTGTGTGTTATGCAGATAACATAGAGTATTGTAGTGGGTGATGACTGTTATGTCAGGGTGACGGCTGTGTGTTACATGGGGGTTACATATGTGTGTTATGCAGGGTGACAGTGGTGTAAAGAAGTGGGGTGAAGCTTGTGTGTTGTGATGCGGTGATGGTTGTGTGTTGTAGTGGGGTGATGACTGTTATGTCAGGGTGATGGTTGTGTGTATATGGGGGTGACTTCTGTGTGTTATGCAGATAACATAGAGTATTGTAGTGGGTGATGACTGTTATGTCAGGGTGACGGCTGTGTGTTACATGGGGGTTACATATGTGTGTTATGCAGGGTGACAGTGGTGTAAAGAAGTGGGGTGAAGCTTGTGTGTTGTGATGCGGTGATGGTTGTGTGTTGTAGTGGGGTAATGACTGTTATGTCAGGGTGATGGCTGTGTTTTATATAGGGAGACATTTATGTGTTATTCAGGGTGACAGTGTATATTAGTGGGGTGATGGCTGTGTGTTGTAGTGGGGTAACAGCTGTGTGTTATATATGGGTGACATCTTTATGTTATTCAGGTGACATGGCGTATTGTAGTGGGGTGATGGTTGTGTGTTATAGTGGGGTGATGATTGTGTTGTAGTGGGGAGATGACTTATGTCAGGGTGACGGCTGTGTGTTTTAGTGGGCTAAACAACTGTGTCATATAGGACATCTTTATGTTATTCAGGTGTCATTGTGTATTGTAGTGGGATGATGGCTGTGTGTTCTAGTAGAGTGATGACTGTTATGTCAAGGTGATGACTGTGTGTTATATGGGGTGACATCTTTGTGTTATCCAGGGTGACAGTGGTGTATTGTAGTGCGGTTATGGTTGTGTGTTGTAGTGAGGTGATAACTGTTATGTCAGGGTGACAGCTGTGTGTTATATGGGGTGACATTTGTGTGTTATGCAGTGTGACTGGTGTATAGTGGTGAGGTGATGGTTGTGTATTGTAATGAGGTGATGACATGTCGGGGTAACAGCTGTGTTTAATGTAGGGGTGACATCTTTTTGTTATTCAGGTGACATGGTGTGTTGTAGTGGGCTGATGACTATTGAGTCAGGGTAATGTCTGTGTTTTAAACAGGGTGACATTTATGTGTTATTCAGGGTGACAAAGTGTATATTAGTGGTGTGATGTTTATGTTGTAGTGGGGGGATGACTGTTATGTCAGGGTGACAGCTGTGTGTTATGTGGGGTGAAGTGTTATGCAGGTGATATGGTTGTGTATTGTAATGAGGTGATGACATGTCAGGGGTGAAGGCTGTGTGTTGTGGGGTAACAGCTGTGTTTTATGTAGGTGTGACATATGTTATTCAGGTGACATGGGGTATTGTAGTGGGTGATGACTGTGTGCTGTAGTGGGGTGATTGTTATGTCAGGGTGACAGCTGTGTGTTATATGGAGGTGACGGCTGTGTGTTATGTGGAGGTGACGGCTGTGTGTTATGTGGAGGTGACGGCTGTGTGTTATGTGGAGGTGACGGCTGTGTTTTATATGGAGGTGACGGCTGTGTGTTATGTGGAGGTGACGGCTGTGTGTTATGTGGAGGTGACGGCTGTGTGTTATGTGGAGGTGACGGCTGTGTGTTATGTGGAGGTGACGGCTGTGTGTTATGTGGAGGTGACGGCTGTGTTTTATATGGAGGTGACGGCTGTGTGTTATGTGGAGGTGACGGCTGTGTGTTATGTGGAGGTGACGGCTGTGTGTTATGTGGAGGTGACGGCTGTGTGTTATATGGAGGTGACGGCTGTGTGTTATGTGGAGGTGACGGCTGTGTTTTATATGGGGGTGATGGCTGTATGTTATGTCGGGGTGACAGATATTTATCAAAGGCCCCCAACCCCGGTCTGCTCACCAGTTCTCGTACAGCATCGGTACTGTCCTGCGGTACGGACCCTGTGCTGCTCTCGCTGGCGGCTGATGCCGGTGGCGACATGGCCAAGGTCTGTAGGAAAGTGCCGGGTCCCAGGCCCAATCCAGGAGGATGAAGTTGAGATCCAGCTGTGGTCCAGAGGTAGAGTCATACCCCCACCTTCCACCTGGAGCCCCCACTCATCTGTCCATGTCACATCTCTGGTCCAGGGACGTACAATGCTGGCTGGTCATACATGTGTACAACTGCGTGTCAGGGAGGAGGTGCACACCTGCCACACACATGTACACACACATAGAGGGTAAACATCACAGACACACACAGGACACACACACACGGAGCAGAGCGGTGCAGGGGCAGGAGGGAGGGGGCAGGGGCAGGAGGGATGACGGGGAAGGATGCTGCAGGAGCCGGAGGATGGGAGAGATTCCCAGGGAAGATGGGAGGAGGAGGAGGCGGAGGGAGGAAGAGGAGGAGATACCAGAGGAGAGGAGAACGCTCCCCACAGCTGGAGGAATCACTGCTGACCTTGAAAGAGCGCACTCCTCCATCACCGACAGTCTCATCATCACTCCATCACTGTTTCATCAGTCTCTAATCAACCACTGTCTCATCATGTCTCTCATCACTAATTGTCTCATCATGCGTCTCCATCACTGTCACTTCTTTTCTCTCATCACTGACTGTCTCATCATCTCTGACTGTCTCATCATGTCTAACATCACTGACCGTCTCATCAGGTCTCTCATCACTGACCGTCTCTCATCACTGTCTCATCACATCTCTCATCACTGACTGTCTCATCATGTCTCTCATCACTGACTGTCTCATTATGTCTCATCACTGACTGTCTCATTATGTCTCATCACTGACTGTCTCATCATGTTTCTCATCACTGCCTGTCTCATCATGTCTCATCACTGACTGTCTCCTCACATCTCTCATAACTGACTGTCTCATCATGTCTCTCATCACTGACTGTCTCATCATGTCTCTCATCACTGACTGTCTCATTATGTCTCATCACTGACTGTCTCATCATGTCTCTCATCACTGACTGTCTCATCATGTCTCATCACTGACTGTCTCATCACATCTCTCATAACTGACTGTCTCATCATGTCTCTCATCACTGACTGTCTCATCATCTCTGACTGTCTCATCATGTCTAACATCACTGACCGTCTCATCAGGTCTCTCATCACTGACCGTCTCTCATCACTGTCTCATCACGTCTCTCATCACTGACTGTCTCATCATGTCTCTCATCACTGACTGTCTCATTATGTCTCATCACTGACTGTCTCATCATGTTTCTCATCACTGCCTGTCTCATCATGTCTCATCACATCTCTCATAACTGACTGTCTCATCACGTCTCTCATCACTGACTGTCTCATCATGTCTCTCATCACTGACTGTCTCATTATGTCTCATCACTGACTGTCTCATCACATCTCTCATAACTGACTGTCTCATCATGTCTCTCATCACTGACTGTCTCATCATGTCTCTCATCACTGACTGTCTCATTATGTCTCATCACTGACTGTCTCATCACATCTCTCATAACTGACTGTCTCATCACGTCTCTCATCACTGACTGTCTCATCATGTCTCTCATCACTGACTGTCTCATCATGTCTCTCATCACTGACTGTCTCATCATGTCTCATCACTGACTGTCTCATCACATCTCTCATAACTGACTGTCTCATCATGTCTCTCATCACTGACTGTCTCATCATGTCTCTCATCACTGACTGTCTCATCACATCTCTCATAACTGACTGTCTCATCATGTCTCTCATCACTGACTGTCTCATCATGTCTCTCATCACTAATTCTCATCATGCTTCTCCATCACTGTCACTTCTTTTCTCTCATCACTGACTGTCTCATCATGTCTAACATCACTGACCGTCTCATCAGGTCTCTCATCACTGACCGTCTCTCATCACTGTCTCATCACGTCTCTCATCACTGACTGTCTCATCATGTCTCTCATCACTGACTGTCTCATTATGTCTCATCACTGACTGTCTCATCATGTTTCTCATCACTGCCTGTCTCATCATGTCTCATCACATCTCTCATAACTGACTGTCTCATCACGTCTCTCATCACTGACTGTCTCATCACGTCTCTCATCACTGACTGTCTCATCATGTCTCTCATCACTGACTGTCTCATTATGTCTCATCACTGACTGTCTTATCATGTTTCTCATCACTGCCTGTCTCATCATGTCTCATCACATCTCTCATAACTGACTGTCTCATCATGTCTCTCATCATTGACTGTCTCATCATGTCTCTCATCACTGACTGTCTCATACTGTCTCATCACTGCCTGTCTCATCATGTTTCTCATCACTGACTGTCTCATCATGTCTCTCATCACTGACTGTCTCATCATGTCTCTCATCACTGACTGTCTCATCACATCTCTCATAACTGACTGTCTCATCATGTCTCTCATCACTGGCTGTCCATCTCATTATCTTTTCAGAATTATCTGTCTCTCCCCTCTATCTCTCATCTCTGCCTGTCTCTTAACTCTCTGTCTCTCATATCTGCCTCTCACTGCACCCTGTCTGTACTGTGATGGGAATGTTAGGATTTGGGGGTTCAGTGTCTGTACTGTGATGGGGATGTTAGGATTTGGGGGTTCAGTGTCTGTACTGTGATGGAAATGTTAGGATTTGGGGGTTCAGTGTCTGTACTGTGATGGGAATATTAGGATTTGGGGGTTCAGTGTCTGTACTGTGATGGAAATGTTAGGATTTGGGGGTTCAGTGTCTGTACTGTGATGGGAATGTTAGGATTTGGGGGTTCAGTGTCTGTACTGTGATGGGAATATTAGGATTTGGGGGTTCAGTGTCTGTACTGTGATGGAAATGTTAGGATTTGGGGGTTCAGTGTCTGTACTGTGATGGGAATGTTAGGATTTGGGGGTTCAGTGTCTGTACTGTGATGGAAATGTTAGGATTTGGGGGTTCAGTGTCTGTACTGTGATGGGAATGTTAGGATTTGGGGGTTCAGTGTCTGTACTGTGATGGAAATGTTAGGATTTGGAGGTTCAGTGTCTGTACTGTGATGGGAATATTAGGATTTGGGGGTTCAGTGTCTGTACTGTGATGGAAATGTTAGGATTTGGGGGTTCAGTGTCTGTACTGTGATGGGAATGTTAGGATTTGGGGGTTCAGTGTCTGTACTGTGATGGAAATGTTAGGATTTGGGGGTTCAGTGTCTGTACTGTGATGGGAATGTTAGGATTTGGGGGTTCAGTGTCTGTACTGTGATGGAAATGTTAGGATTTGGGGGTTCAGTGTCTGTACTGTGATGGGAATGTTAGGATTTGGGGGTTCAGTGTCTGTACTGTGATGGAAATGTTAGGATTTGGGGGCTCAGTGTCTGTACTGTGATGGAAATGTTAGGATTTGGGGGCTCAGTGTCTGTACTGTGATGGAAATGTTAGGATTTGGGGGTTCAGTGTCTGTACTGTGATGGGAATGTTAGGATTTGGGGGCTCAGTGTCTGTACTGTGATGGAAATGTTAGGATTTGGGGGCTCAGTGTCTGTACTGTGATGGGAATGTTAGGATTTGGGGGTTCAGTGTCTGTACTGTGATGGGAATGTTAGGATTTGGGGGTTCAGTGTCTGTACTGTGATGGGAATGTTAGGATTTGGGGGTTCAGTGTCTGTACTGTGATGGGAATGTTAGGATTTGGAGGTTCAGTGTCTGTACTGTGATGGGAATATTAGGATTTGGGGGTTCAGTGTCTGTACTGTGATGGAAATGTTAGGATTTGGAGGTTCGGTGTCTGTACTGTGATGGGGATGTTAGGATTTGGGGGTTCAGTGTCTGTACTGTGATGGGAATGTTAGGATTTGGGGGTTCGGTGTCTGTACTGTGATGGGAATGTTAGGATTTGGAGGTTCAGTGTCTGTACTGTGATGGGAATGTTAGGATTTGGGGGCTTAGTGTCTGTACTGTGATGGGAATGTTAGGATTTGGGGGTTCGGTGTCTGTACTGCGATGGGAATGTTAGGATTTGGGGGTTCGGTGTCTGTACTGCGATGGGAATGTTAGGATTTGGAGGTTCAGTGTCTGTACTGTGATGGGAATGTTAGGATTTGGGGGCTTAGTGTCTGTACTGTGATGGGAATGTTAGGATTTGGGGGTTCAGTGTCTGTACTGTGATGGGAATGTTAGGATTTGGGGGTTCAGTGTCTGTACTGTGATGGGAATGTTAGGATTTGGGGGTTCAGTGTCTATACTGTGATGGGAATGTTAGGATTTGGGGGTTCGGTGTCTGTACTGTGATGGGAATGTTAGGATTTGGGGGCTCAGTGTCTGTACTGTGATGGGAATGTTAGGATTTGGGGGTTCAGTGTCTGTACTGTGATGGGAATGTTAGGATTTGGGGGTTCAGTGTCTGTACTGTGATGGAAATGTTAGGATTTGGGGGTTCAGTGTCTGTACTGTGATGGGAATGTTAGGATTTGGGGGTTCAGTGTCTGTACTGTGATGGGAATGTTAGGATTTGGGGGTTCAGTGTCTGTACTGTGATGGGAATATTAGGATTTGGGGGCTCAGTGTCTGTACTGTGATGGGAATGTTAGGATTTGGGGCTTCGATGTCTGTACTGTGTTGAGAATATTAGGATTTTTTTTTTTTGAACTGTGATGGGAATGTCAGGATTTGGGGGTTCAGTGTCTGTACTGAGATAGGAACATTAGGATTTGGGGGTTCTTGTCTGTACTGGGATGGGAATAATAGGATTTGGGGGTTCAGTGTCTATACTGTGATGGGAATGTTAGGATTTGGGGGTTCGGTGTCTGTACTGTGATGGGAATGTTAGGATTTGGGGGCTCAGTGTCTGTACTGTGATGGGAATGTTAGGATTTGGGGGTTCAGTGTCTGTACTGTGATGGAAATGTTAGGATTTGGGGGTTCAGTGTCTGTACTGTGATGGGAATGTTAGGATTTGGGGGTTCAGTGTCTGTACTGTGATGGGAATGTTAGGATTTGGGGGTTCAGTGTCTGTACTGTGATGGGAATATTAGGATTTGGGGGCTCAGTGTCTGTACTGTGATGGGAATGTTAGGATTTGGGGCTTCGGTGTCTGTACTGTGTTGAGAATATTAGGATTTTTTTTTTTTTTAACTGTGATGGGAATGTTAGGATTTGGAGGTTCAGTGTCTGTACTGTGATGGGAATGTTAGGATTTGGAGGTTCAGTGTCTGTACTGTGATGGGAATGTTAGGATTTGGGGGTTCAGTGTCTGTACTGTGATGGGAATGTTAGGATTTGGGGGTTCAGTGTCTGTACTGTGATGGGAATGTTAGGATTTGGAGGTTCAGTGTCTGTACTGTGATGGGAATGTTAGGATTTGGGGGTTCAGTGTCTGTACTGTGATGGGAATGTTAGGATTTGGGGGTTCAGTGTCTGTACTGTGATGGGGATGTTAGGATTTGGGGGTTCAGTGTCTGTACTGTGATGGGAATGTTAGGATTTAGGGGATTTGGTGTCTGTACTGTGATGGGAATATTAGGATTTGGGGGTTCAGTGTCTGTACTGTGATGGAAATGTTAGGATTTGGAGGTTCAGTGTCTGTATGTCACGCCGTGCCCTGTGGGTGTTCTGAGGAGATCTGTCAGAGTTGCTGCACGTGACTCGATCTGACAGTTTGTTTTGTTGTGGGTTTGAGCAGAATCCCACCTCCTCCCAGGTGTTGTTCTTTAGGTAATTGGTGAGGCTATTTATTCCTCCCTCTCCCTATAGTCTTTGTGGTTTATAGTTCTGCCTTGTGTGAGCTCTGGAAGTTTGGTGGATCGTCTGCTCCAACACATCTCTAGATAATTCCTTTTCCCTTGTTCCTTCTGTGTCTGTTTTGACAAGGCCTCTAGGGTGACGCTAGCTCCTTCGGTTGTTGAAGGAGCTGTGTGCCTCTTTCCCTCTTCCTTATAGCTTATAGAGGTAGAGGGTTTGGTTCAGTGTGTAATAGTCTTAGGTACGTGGGCATGTGCATATCTGCCATCGAGATATGCACATGAGCATAACAGCTTAGGGAAAATGTTATAGGGATTGCTAGGAGGTGACCCCTTTGTTCCCTAGCATTTGGGGCCTAGTCAGTTGTTTTGTTTGCTTTGCCGTGTTCTGTTTCCTTCCCTTATCTTACCTACCGTGACATTATAACCCGCCATACCGTCATTTTTTTCCCCTTGCTTTTTGCAAAATGGAAACTTTTGATGCTTTGGTTGATGATCGCATGCAGGGATTGCCTTTGGAGGTAGCTGACCTCCGCAATTCGGTTGCACGGTGTCACAGTACTTTGGTGTCTGGCACCGCCGGCGGAAACCAGGTCTGCCTGGAACCTAAGGTCGCTCTCCCTGATAGGTTTTCCGGGGGAAGTGATAACTTTGTTCAGTTCAGGGAGTCCTGTAAATTGTATTTTCGTCTGCGTCCGATTTCATCTGGAGACGAAAACCAAAGAGTAAGGATTATTATTTCTCTGCTAAAAGGTTACACTCAGTCTTGAGCTTTTTCTGTGCCGACCGGTTCACGGTCCCTCCGGTCGGTGGATGAATTTTTCGGAGCCCTGGGCCTGATTTATGATGACCCAGACCTGGTCTCTATGGCTGAATCTAAGTTGCGCAGCTTGTGCCAGGGAGAACGAACTGCTGAGTCGTATTGTGCTGAATTTAGAAGATGGGCGACTGACTCGGAGTGGAATGATCCTGCACTCCGTATTCAGTTCTGTCAGGGGCTATTAAAAAATGCCCTTGCATTTCATAAAAAAACTGATTCTTTGGAGGCGGCCATGTCTTTGGCTGTACGGATTGATAGACGTCTTAGGGAGAGGTGCAAGGTTCCCTTCGGGCAGGGGGTGCTGTCTGGTGGGGAATCAGTCCCTCCTGTCCCTCGGGGTACTCTGACACCTGAATTAGGGGCTGGAGAGGAGCTTATGCAATTGGGTCAGGTTACTTCTTCCTCTGGTAATAGGAATTTTAGGAAGCTGAATAGACTGTGTTACTTTTGTGGTAAAGAAGGTCATTTCATTAATGTGTGCCCTTTTATTAAACCTCGAAGTGGTAATGAAAAAAAAAATAGGGGATTCCTTCAAAGGAAAAAAAAACTCCCTTACTCTTGGTATTGTGAATGGGGAGTCAGAGCAGGCATATTCGTATCCTACCTGCAGTACCCGATTCCTCCTGCCTGCCATGGTGGCGCTAGACTCTGGAAATTTTGAGTTAAAGGTATTTGTTGACAGTGGCGCAGGGGTTAATCTTATTGATTTTCAATTTCTTCAGAGTCATAGTTTTAAAACTAGCGCATTAAGCAAAGAGATACCAGTGTTTGCTATAGATTCCGCCCCCCTCTCGCAAAGATGTCTAACTCATATTGTTCAGGATATTCATTTGAGGGTGGGTGATTCTCATGTTGAGTTCATTTCTTGCTTTGTTATGAAAGGTTTGCCTGCTCCGATGGTTCTGGGTTTACCATGGTTGATAAAACATAACCCTACCATTGACTGGCAAACAAGACAAATCAGTAATTGGAGTGAATTTTGTATGAATAACTGTCTTAGTGCCTCTATTTCGGGGGTGTCCACTAAGGTGTTGCCTCAGTTTCTTTCCGATTTTTCGGACGTATTCTCGGAGGGTGGAGCTCAGGAGTTGCCCCCTCACGAGAGTATGATTGTCCGGTCAATCTTATCCCCGGAGCAAAATTGCCAAAATCTCGGTTATATAATCTTTCTCAACCCGAAAGAGTAGCTATGCGGGAGTATATTGCCGAGAGTTTGGCAAAGGGACATATTAGACCATCTAAGTCTCCTATGGCCGCTGGCTTCTTTTTCGTAAAGAAGAAGGACAGATCCCTTAGACCGTGCCTAGATTTCCGGGAACTGAATCTCATTACTGTCCGTGATCCTTATCCCCTTCCCTTGATTCCGGATCTATTTGATCAGATTGTTGGTGCCAAGGTGTTTTCTAAGTTGGATTTAAGAGGAGCTTATAATCTGATCAGAATAAGGGAAGGAGATGAATGGAAAATGGCCTTCAATACCCCGGAGGGTCACTTCGAGAACCTAGTCATGCCCTTTGCTTTAACTAATGCCCCGGCGGTCTTTCAGCGCTTTATCAATGACATTTTTCATCATTTGGTGGGGAGGTTTGTTGTTATTTACCTCGATGACATACTAATTTAATCACCCGATATAAAGACTCATCGGGATCATTTAAGACAAGTGTTATTGATCCTCCGGGAGAATAAATTGTATGCTAAGTTGGAAAAATGTGTGTTTGCTGTTCAGGAACTGCCGTTTTTGGGGGACTTGCTTTCTGCCTCCGGTTTTCGTATGGATCCCGAAAAAGTCAGCGCGGTACTGGAATGGGACCGGCCGGAGAATCAGAAAGCCCTGATGTGGTTTTTAGGATTTACTAATTACTATAGAAAATTCATCCTGAATTATTCCACCATTGTCAAACCTTTGACAAATATGACTAGGAAGGGCGCTGTCTTCTCTGTTTGGTTGGATGAGGCATTACAGGCTTTTTCTGTTATTAAGAAATGTTTTGCGTCTGCTCCCATTCTGATACAACCTGATGTGTCTCAACCCTTCATTGTGGAGGTTGACACGTCAAGAGTGGGAGTCGGAGCAGTCTTGTTGCAGGGTCCCTCTCCTAGCAAATGGCGCCCGTGTGCTTTTTTCTCCAAGAAACTCTCGGCCGCCGAAAGAAATTATGATGTTGGGAATAGAGAGTTGTTGGCCATCAAATTGGCCTTTGAAGAATGGCGTCATTGGCTAGAAGGGGCTACTCATCCGATTACGGTATTTACTGACCATAAGAATCTGGCTTACCTGCAATCTGCAAAGCGTTTAAATCCTAGGTAGGCTAGATGGTCATTGTTTTTTACCAGGGTAAATTTTGTGGTCACCTATCGCCCTGGGATTAAAAACGTCAAAGCGGATGCGTTGTCACGTAGCTTTCCTGGGGGGGGGGGGGGAATTCGGAGAATCCCGCTACGATTTTGACTGATGGGGTGGTGGTTTCAGCTCTTTACCCCGAGCTGGAGACGGAAGTGTTGGGGGTCAAGAGGAGGCACCTGATTCTTGTCCTCCAGGCAAGTTGTTTGTTCCTTCTGAACTGCGATACAAGGTGTTCAAGGAACATCATGATACTGTCCTTGCGGGACATCCTGGAAGTAGATCCACTATAGATCTTATTTCCCGGAGATTCTGGTGACCAGGGTGGCGTAAAGGTGTTGAGAGTTATGTAGCAGCTTGTGAGACCTGTGCACACGCGAAGGTGGCTCACACTCGGCCATCAGGATCTCTTTTTCCTTTGTCCATCCCATCTCGTCCTTGGACACATTTGTTCATGGACTTCATTACTGAATTGCCGAGTTCCTCTGGGAAAACAGATTTTGGTGGTAGTGGACGGCTTCACAAGATGGCTCACTTTGTACCATTATCAGGTTTGCCTAATGCTAAAACTCTCGCACAGGTTTTTATTGATAACATTGTGAAATTGCATGGCATTCCCTCTGATGTGGTGTCTGATAGGGGGACGCAATTTGTTTCCAGGTTTTGGAGGGCGTTTTGTTCTCGTCTGGGAATTCAGTTGTCTTTCTCTTCGGCTTTTCATCCTCAGTCGAATGTTCAAACTGAGCGCACTAACCAAAATCTGGAGACCTATTTTGAGGTGTTTTGTCGCTGAGAATCAGGATGAGTGGTCCTTTTTCTTGTCTTTAGCTGAGTTTGCCTTGAACAATTGTAGGCAGGAGTCAACTGATAGGTCACCATTTTTTGGCGCATGTGGTTTTCACCATCAGTTTGGTACTTTTTCTGGGACCGAATCTTCTGGGATACAGGAAGAGGAGAGATTCTCTTCCTCTTTGTCATCTATCTGGCGGAAGATTCAAGTTAATTTGAAAAAAATGGGTGAAAGATATAAACGGATGGCTGACAAGAGACGTATGACTGGTCCGGACCTGTGTGTGGGTGATTTGGTGTGGTTGTCCACTCAAAACATTAAACTGAAGGTACCATCTTGGAAATTGGGTCCAAGATTTATTGGCCCTTACAAAATCTCGGCCATTGTCAATCCGGTGGCGTTTCGTCTGGAACTTCCGCAGGCCTGGAAGATCCATAATGTGTTTCACAGGTCCTTGTTGAAGAAATATGTGGAACCTGCGGAACCATCTCCTTTGCCTCCTCCTCCTGTTTTGGTTGATGGTAATCTGGAGTTTCAGATCTCTAGAATTCTCAACTCACATGTTCTTCAGGGTTCCCTTCAGTACCTGGTGCATTGGAGGGGATACGGTAGGAAATGTGGGTTCGGCTACTGATGTTAATGCTAGCGCTGTGAATGCCTTTCACAGGGCACCCGGAAAAGTTGGGCCTGGGTGTCCGGAGGTCACCTGGGGGGGGGGGGGGGGGTGTACTGTTACGCCCTGCCTTTGTTTTGTTGTGGGTTTGAGCAGAATCCAACCTCCTCCCAGGTCTTGCTCTTTAGGTAATTGGTGAGGCTATTTATTCCTCCCTCTCCCTATAGCCTTTGCGGGTTATAGTCCTGCCTTGTGCGAGTTCCTTAACTTTGGTGGATCGTCTGCTCTAACACATCTCTAGATAAGTCCTTTTCCCTTGTTCCTTCTGTGTCTGTTTTGGCTAGGCATCTAGGGTGACGCTAGCTCCTTCGGTTGTTGAAGGAGCTGTGTGCCTCTTTCCCTCTTCCCTACAGCTGAGGGTTTGGTTCAGTGTGTTATAGTCTTAGGTATGTGGGCATGTGCATATCTACCATGGAGATATGCACATGGGCATAGCAGCTTAGGGAAAGTGTTTTAGGGATTGCTAGGAGGTGACCCTTTGTTCCCTACCATTTGGGGCCTAGTCAGTTGTTTTGTTTGCTTTGCCGTGTTCTGTTTCCTTCCCTTATCTTACCTACCGTGACACTGTACTGTGTTGGGAATGTTAGGATTTGGGGGGGTTGGTGTCTGTACTGAGATGCAAATGTTAGTATTTGGGGGTTCAGTGTCCCTACTGTGATGTGAATGTTAGGATTTGTTTTGTTTTTTTCTCTACTGTGATGGGAATGTTAGGATTTGGGGGTTCGATGTCTGTACTCTGTGATAGGACTGTTAGGATTTGGGGGGTTTGGTGTCTGTACTTTGATGGGAATGTTAGGATTTGGGGGGTTTGGTGTCTGTGATGGGAATTGTCATGGGGTCCTATTCCGGTATCCCAAAATCAACAGAGCGAGGCATGAGTGAACAGCCCAAGGGCCTTTATTATATGCAAACCAAAAGGTCCATAAAAACACTCCACCACACAAAGGGTAAAATAGTCCAGGAACACTGCTACAGTCCAATGGCAGGATAAACACCCCAGGAGATGAGGGTCACACTCCTCCAGCTTGGAGATCGATATGGCAGTGCGGCTCCAGATGCTTCTTCTCTGTAGAGGCAGTATATTCCAGGGTAAGCAAGGTTCCTCCAAGTCTCTTTGGGGTGCTGTCCTTAGTATCTGCGTCCTGCAAAGGATCTATCTTGCTGGCCTCTTGTCCTCCTCAGGTGCTGTCCTTTTATCCCCGGGGTAGGCAGACAGGATAGATGGTTTTCAGACCCCCACAGACCTGGAAATGATGCTTCAGTGATCAAGGAACCACAGGGGGTGATCTCCAGCATTTGGAGAGCAGAGGGTCATGAATGGACAGCCTGGCTGCCGATGGTCACTGAGCTGATACAGTTATCAGACCTTCCTGTAATGAAATTAAGACCGGACAATTCTGGGAATACACAGACTGGTAGAGCAACAAGACAACACTCCTAAAATCAGTAAAATTACCAACCGTGATAAACAACACACCATATCCCACCATCACAGGAATGTTAGGATTTGGGGGTTCAGTGTCTTTACTATGTTGGGAATGTTAGGATTTGGGGGTTCAGTGTCTTTACTGTGTTGGGAATGTTAGGATTTGGGGGTTCAGTGTCTGTACTGTGTTGGGAATGTTAGGATTTGGAGGTTCGGTGTCTGTACTGTGTTGGGAATATTAGGATTTGGAGGTTCGGTGTCTGTACTGTGTTGGGAATGTTAGGATTTGGGGGTTCAGTGTCTTTACTGTGTTGGGAATGTTAGGATTTGGGGGTTCAGTGTCTGTACTGTGATGGGAATATTAGGATTTGGAGGTTCGGTGTCTGTACTATGTTGGGAATATTAGGATTTGGGGGTTCGGTGTCTGTACTGTGTTGGGAATGTTAGGATTTGGGGGTTCAGTGTCTTTACTGTGTTGGGAATGTTAGGATTTGGGGGTTCAGTGTCTGTACTGTGATGGGAATATTAGGATTTGGAGGTTCGGTGTCTGTACTATGTTGGGAATATTAGGATTTGGGGGTTCAGTGTCTGTACTGTGTTGGGAATGTTAGGATTTGGGGGTTCAGTGTCTGTACTGTGATGGGAATATTAGGATTTGGGGGTTCAGTGTCTGTACTGTGATGGGAATATTAGGATTTGGAGGTTCAGTGTCTGTACTGTGATGAAAATATTAAGATTTGGGGGTTCAGTGTCTGTACTGTGATGGGAATATTAGGATTTGGGGGTTCAGTGTCTACTGTGTTGGGAATGTTAGGATTTGGAGGTTCGGTGTCTACTGTGTTGGGAATGTTAGGATTTGGGGGTTCAGTGTCTGTACTGTGATGGGAATATTAGGATTTGGAGGTTCAGTGTCTGTACTGTGTTGGGAATGTTAGGATTTGGGGGTTCGGTGACTGTACTGTGATGGGAATATTAGGATTTGGGGGTTCAGTGTCTGTACTGTGATGGGAATATTAGGATTTGGAGGTTCGGTGTCTACTGTGTTGGGAATGTTAGGATTTGGGGGTTCAGTGTCTTTACTGTGTTGGGAATGTTAGGATTTGGGGGTTCAGTGTCTGTACTGTGTTGGGAATGTTAGGATTTGGGGGTTCAGTGTCTGTACTGTGTTGGGAATATTAGGATTTGGAGGTTCGGTGTCTGTACTGTGATGGAAATATTAGGATTTGGAGGTTCAGTGTCTGTACTGTGATGGGAATATTAGGATTTGGGGGTTCAGTGTCTGTACTGTGTTGGGAATATTAGGATTTGGAGGTTCGGTGTCTGTACTGTGATGGAAATATTAGGATTTGGAGGTTCAGTGTCTGTACTGTGATGGGAATATTAGGATTTGGAGGTTCAGTGTCTGTACTGTGATGGGAATATTAGGATTTGGGGGTTCAGTGTCTACTGTGTTGGGAATGTTAGGATTTGGAGGTTCGGTGTCTGTACTGTGATGGGAATATTAGGATTTGGGGGTTCAGTGTCTGTACTGTGATGGGAATATTAGGATTTGGAGGTTCGGTGTCTGTACTGTGTTGGGAATGTTAGGATTTGGAGGTTCGGTGTCTGTACTGTGTTGGGAATGTTAGGATTTGGGGGTTCAGTGTCTGTACTGTGATGGGAATATTAGGATTTGGAGGTTCGGTGTCTGTACTGTGTTGGGAATGTTAGGATTTGGGGGTTCAGTGTCTTTACTATGTTGGGAATGTTAGGATTTGGGGGTTCAGTGTCTGTACTGTGTTGGGAATGTTAGGATTTGGGGGTTCAGTGTCTGTACTGTGATGGAAATATTAGGATTTGGAGGTTCAGTGTCTGTACTGTGATGGGAATACTAGGATTTGGGGGTTCAGTGTCTGTACTGTGATGGGAATATTAGGATTTTTGGGGTTCAGGGTCTGTACTGTGATGGAAATATTAGGATTTGGGGGTTCGGTGTCTGTACTGTGATGGGAATATTAGGATTTGGGGATTCAGTGTCTGTACTGTGATGGGAATATTAGGATTTGGAGGTTCAGTGTCTGTACTGTGTTGGGAATGTTAGGATTTAGGGGTTCAGTGTCTGTACTGTGATGGGAATATTAGGATTTTTGGGGGTTCAGTGTCTGTACTGTGATGGAAATATTAGGATTTGGGGGTTCAGTGTCTGTACTGTGATGGGAATATTAGGATTTTTGGGGTTCTTGTCTGTACTGTGATGGAAATATTAGGATTTGGGGGTTCGGTGTCTGTACTGTGATGGGAATGTTAGGATTTGGGGGTTTGGTGTCTGTACTGTGATGGGAATGTTAGGATTTGGGGGTTCAGTGTCTGTACTGTGATGGGAATATTAGGATTTTTGGGGTTCTTGTCTGTACTGTGATGGAAATATTAGGATTTGGGGGTTCGGTGTCTGTACTGTGATGGGAATGTTAGGATTTGGGGGTTTGGTGTCTGTACTGTGATGGGAATGTTAGGATTTGGGGGTTCAGTGTCTGTACTGTGTTGGGAATGTTAGGATTTGGGGGTTCAGTGTCTGTACTGTGTTGGGAATATTAGGATTTGGGGGTTCAGTGTCTGTACTGTGATGGAAATATTAGAATTTGGGGGTTCAGTGTCTGTACTGTGATGGAAATGTTAGGATTTGGGGGTTTGGTGTCTGTACTGTGATGGGAATGTTAGGATTTGGGGGTTTCAGTGTCTGTACTGTGATGAGAATATTAGGATTTGGGTGTTCGGTGTCTGTACTGTGATGGGAATGTTAGGATTTGGGGGTTCGGTGTCTGTACTGTGATGGGAATGTTAGGATTTGGGGGTTCAGTGTCTGTACTGTGATGGGAATGTTAGGATTTGGGGGTTCGGTGTCTGTACTGTGATGGAAATGTTAGGATTTGGGGGTTCAGTGTCTGTACTGTGATGGGAATGTTAGGATTTGGGGGCTTCTTGTTTTAACTGTGATGGGAATGTTACATAGTTAATACGGTTGAAAAAAGACATATGTCCATCAAGTTCAACCAAGGGATCGGTGAGGATGCGAATCCTTGAAGGAAGTGAGACTCAGATTTCTACACGTTCTTATAAATATTAATGTCATTTACTTTTAAGAATTCATCTAAACCGTTTTAAACCCGTCCCCTGTCCCTACTGTGACCACGTCCTGAGGTCTCTATTCCACAGATTCCCAGTTGTGACGAAACCAACCTCGCCACAGTGTTTTGGAGGGGGCTGGTTGCTAGCCTCTTGCCTCAGGATTATGGCCCATACTAACTTTAAAGAAAACAGGCCGGCCGCACAGCTTAAATCTGTCTTTGGAATTGTGTTTTATGTTATTATGCGTTCGGTTAAATTGTAGGTTATGTGAGGGCACCCAGATAGCTAATATTATTGTATTCGTGTATTCTGAGTGCCATTCACCTAATGATATGCACTCAGACTTGAGCTATCTGGGGATATGTTAAATGTCTGTGTTTGCTGGGAGGGTGTGCCATTGTGTGTTTGGGTGGTGATTCCTGTCCTGTTGTCTCCACATGTGTATTGGCGATCTCCCCTTTGTCCTGAGAGATAATTGGATTATCCCCCGGTTGTCTCTGGGGCAGAGAGGAGGAAACCATGATGCATTGTGGGGATATGTTGTATCTGTTCGGTGTGTCGCAGTCTCCATTCTGGTCCCCTGTGGGCGTGTCCACCAGATATGGACCTGCATAAATACGGGCGAGTAGCCCTCAATAAAGTGTTCCTGTTTTATCCTTCATCATGCTGAGACTGGTGTTTGGATAACTGATCAAACTGGGGGATTGCTATACGCTGAAGATTTGCTATACTCCCCTGGCATAACTACTAGCTCTTGTAAGAGCTGTTCCTGCTCTCTGGCTGTAGGAGAGGTTCACCCACTGGAGCCTGGAGCCTTGTCGTAGGTCCAGCGTGGGTGGAGGACGGTGAGACCCCAACCAAGCTGCGGCGGTTCGTGGGGTCTGCAGGGCGTACGGTGTCAAGTGGAGTGCTTGGAGTCCTCGGAAAGCACTAGGAGCATCTATCGACGGAGGTACCCGGTCGGGGTGCTAGGCGATCCGTTACATTGGTGGCAAGCAGTGGGATGGCGTCCTAGTGTGAGGAGAAGCAGCTCGGAGACACCGTTCGTGGAGTATATTGAGGGCAACGCTAGTATCCGTACAGCGCCCCTGGCTACAGCAGGATGGAATCGGCTAGTCTTCAAACAGCGTTCCACTACGAGGAGGATGATGACCCGGACTGGAGGGATGCAGTCCGGAAAGGCGTCTGGCACGAGGCCCTGGAAGATGTACAGCGTCGGCGGGGTGAGTGTCTCCCCAGTGAGGAGCAGCAGTTGCGGATGCGAGTGGCCCTGCGAATGCCCCTTCTGGGAGAGGAGCCCCTGAATGAGTGGGTGACAGAACTGGAGAGCCTGGTATGGAAGGAGCTTTGGCTAGATGACGCCTACCAGGCACTCTGGTGGTATGTGATTCGGCACTCTCCCTGGATGGCTGAGCACGACAGACCTGAGGGTGAGGATTATGATGGCCCTGGCCTGTTGTTTGAGGCCTTCGCAGAACCGGAGTTCGGAGATGCTGGAGAGTCCCGGTTCTGGGATATCTATGACTACAGAGAGGCTATGCATGATTGGGCTACAGCGAGAGAGGTGAGACAAGACCTGGCATCTCTAGTCACAAAGGAGTGGGAGCTGGAGCAGGACTACCAATACTTCTTCAGCTCAATTCGGTCCCAATATACACTGCCAGAGAGCTGGGTGGCAGTCCCAGACCTACAACCCTACAGCTGGGAAGACCCGACTGAAGTATCCCCTGCTTCAGTACCAGCTACAGAGGTAGGGGTCCTCATAGACTGGTCCTGTGAGGAACCACCACAGGCAGGTGGAGACGGGACCGAGGGCACTCCACCGGGATGCTTTGATGCTGGCCCAGACCCTCAGCAGCAGCCGGAGTTGCCAGGTGTGGATGCAGGTGATCCTAACTCGCAAATGTTGAGGGACCTCACAGACTGGTCCTGGGAGGACCCACAGATGGCAGGTGGAGATGGGACCGAGGTCTCTCTACTGGCCCTACAGGGATGCTGGGCCGCCTGCCCAGATCTCCAGCGGCAGTGCATATCACAGGGAGAGGAGACAACCGGTCTCTCTCCCCGGCGGCAACCTGAGTTCCAGGGGGAGGAGATGCGGGGTCCCTCTGCCTTACAGCAACCAGAGTCCTGGGGAGGAGAGGCAACCGGCCTCACCTTCCACCAGCAGCCGGAGATACCGGGAAAAGGGGAACACAAGCCCCTCTGCATGGGCGCAGATGAGACCGCGGGCTCGGTGCCAGTCCTACAGGGATGCTGGACAGTCGGTCCAGATCCCCATCCATCTCCGCAGGGATACCAGGAGGAGGAGGTAAGCGAGCCCTCCCCTTCCCAGCTACTTCCCAACAGAGTTCTGGGGGCAGGGGATGAGCCTGCGCTACCCACTGATTTCTTCCCAGCGGAAGAGCTGGCATCAGGGCAGAGTGCAGTCGGCCTCTGCCCTCCTCTATCCTCTTCTCCAGAGCCGGACATCCCACAGGCTACCCCAGCGGAAGTGCTGGCATCTGGGCAGAGTGCAGTCGGCCTCTGCCCTCCCCTATCCTCTTCTCCAGAGCCAGACTTCCCACAGGCTACCCCAGTGGAAGACCTGGCATCTGGGCAGAGCGCAGTCAGCCTCTGCCCACCAAGTACCTACAGCTCCAAGCTGGAGAACCACAAGGCAGCAAGGAGTCGCAGATGCCCACTCAAGAGCCAGGCCCCAAAATTCAACAGGTCCAGTATGGGGTTGTGGTTGGACTGCCAGACTAACTCAGGTACTGACCAGTGAGGTCAGGTATCTGGTTAGTCTTCCCTGGAAGGGGGAGATGTGTGACGAAACCAACCTCGCCACGGTGTTTTGGAGGGGGCTGGTTGCTAGCCTCTTGCCTCAGGATTATGGCCCATACTAACTTTAAAGAAAACAGGCCGGCCGCACAGCTTAAATCTGTCTTTGGAATTGTGTTTTATGTTATTATGCGTTCGGTTAAATTGTAGGTTATGTGAGGGCACCCAGATAGCTAATATTATTGTATTCGTGTATTCTGAGTGCCATTCACCTAATGATATGCACTCAGACTTGAGCTATCTGGGGATATGTTAAATGTCTGTGTTTGCTGGGAGGGTGTGCCATTGTGTGTTTGGGTGGTGATTCCTGTCCTGTTGTCTCCACATGTGTATTGGCGATCTCCCCTTTGTCCTGAGAGATAATTGGATTATCCCCCGGTTGTCTCTGGGGCAGAGAGGAGGAAACCATGATGCATTGTGGGGATATGTTGTATCTGTTCGGTGTGTCGCAGTCTCCATTCTGGTCCCCTGTGGGCGTGTCCACCAGATATGGACCTGCATAAATACGGGCGAGTAGCCCTCAATAAAGTGTTCCTGTTTTATCCTTCATCATGCTGAGACTGGTGTTTGGATAACTGATCAAACTGGGGGATTGCTATACGCTGAAGATTTGCTATACTCCCCTGGCATAACTACTAGCTCTTGTAAGAGCTGTTCCTGCTCTCTGGCTGTAGGAGAGGTTCACCCACTGGAGCCTGGAGCCTTGTCGTAGGTCCAGCGTGGGTGGAGGACGGTGAGACCCCAACCAAGCTGCGGCGGTTCGTGGGGTCTGCAGGGCGTACGGTGTCAAGTGGAGTGCTTGGAGTCCTCGGAAAGCACTAGGAGCATCTATCGACGGAGGTACCCGGTCGGGGTGCTAGGCGATCCGTTACACCAGTTCTTACAGGAAAGAAGCTTTGACGCTTCCGGAGACTGAACTTTTCTTTCTCCAGTCGGAGGCAGCGCCCCCTTGTCTTCTGAGGGGATTTTACATGGAACAGTTTTTCACCGTATTTTTTGTATGGCCCATTTATATACTTGTACAGGTTAATCATGTCCCCCCTTAGACGTCTCTTCTCAAGACTAAATATATATAATTCTTCTAATCTTCCCCCATAACTCAGACCCTCCAGGCCCTTCATCAGTTTAGTCGCTCTCCTCTGTACTCTCTCCAGCTCCAGGGCGTCCTTTCCATGGACTGGTGCCCAGAACTGAACTGCATATTCCAGATGAGGCCGCACCAAAGCTTTTTTTAGGATTTGGGGGTTCAGTGTCTGTACTGATATGGGAATGTATATATTCGGGGGGTTCTTGTCTATGATGCGTTGATACCCAGTCCCCTCGGTGACTGTGGTAATACAGGGGTCACAGTCATGGCTCACGTAGTTTCGGAGAATCTGCTGGACCTTGTACACATGAGGCGTCAGTGGATCCTAAAGATCTGTGTCTATAGGAAGTTATAGCTGCAGTTTACATTGGACCATCTCCTAATTTCTACACCTCACAGATCCTTCACCCCCTCGGGGGATCCTGAACCTCATCCATGAGGTGCTCCCCCAGGGACTGGCGGATTACGGATCTGATTGGTTCTGTGTGTGGGATCTGCAGCTTCTCGTCTGTTCACTGTGAACACTTGGCTGTATAACATACGGCAGATCTCCCCACGTTCTCCTCTCCTTAGTGCCCCTATAGGCAGTATGTCAGTGACCGACCCATTATGGAGCCATGAACAAGACTGCTAATCTCAGCAGATCAGGATACTTGTCACTGTAACAGGCCGAAGGGTTAAATGAAGAAGAAAACAAGGGGCAGATGGGGGGGAAAGGGGGCGCCCATTTAACTGATTTATCAGGGCAAAGTATAAAACTTAGAGATAAAAGAGGATTAGGTAACAAAACATGTCGCTCATTCTGAGTAATAGAGAAAAAAGCCCCAACTATCAGGACCTACATGTCGCTCATTCTGAATAACAGAGAAAAACATCCCCAACAATCAGGACCTGCATACTGCTCATTCTGAGTAACAGAGAAAAACATCCCCAACAATCAGGACCTGCATGTCGCTCATTCCAAGTAATAGAGAAAAACAGCCCCAACAATCAGGACCTGCATGTCGCTCATTCCAAGTAATAGAGAAAAACAACTCCAACAATCAGGACCTGCATGTCGCTCATTCCAAGTAATAGAGAAAAACATCCCCAACAATCAGGACCTGCATGTCGCTCATTCCAAGTAATAGAGAAAAACAGCCCCAACAATCAGGACCTGCATGTCGCTCATTCCAAGTCATAGAGAAAAACAGTCACAACAATCAGGACTTGAATGCTGCTCATTATGAGTAATAGAGAAAAACATCCCCAACAATCAGGACCTGCATGTCGCTCATTCTGAGTAATCCAGAGAAAAACAGTACCGACAATCAGGACTTGCATGTGCAGTAAGCCGGATTGGACTAATGCACACTGGCGCAATAATATGCACTGACTGGGTCAGGTGTAGATAATAGTTAAGAGTTTTTGTTTGTGACGCCAATTGCAGTGTGCGCAGATTACAGTCTCAGGGCCCTTTAAGGTGTTGCAAATCACGTACCAGGTGAGGAATGCCAGAGTGGGGTAATGTCTCTGTAGTAGGTATAATGTCAACGGTGTCTCCTACCTTGGTACGGCTGGACTCTTGGATTCTGGCTCACGTGCAATAAATGAGTGTTGCTAGTAGGAGTAATTGAGGAATGAATGAGATCCAGACTTGAAATATAATTCAACTTGTCTTTACTGAAGGCAGCATAAATCCATACGAGATACAGCATTAGTCGTTCGGTCCCAGCAGGTATTGGCAATATGTGGCAGGGATCAACATCTCTTCTGCTTCTATAATATGCCTGGAGAATATGGCAGGCATCTGTCTTCTGCTCTGTCTATCTTCTGCTTGGTGTGGACCTGACTAGCTGAGGAGGAATTTGGCTTCTCCTGGTCTCTGGATAAGTACTCACAGTTATGCTCACAGGGAATGGCTCTTCCTGGAGGACTGGAGGTGGCTGCTTGCTTGTCAACCAGCTGAGGCTGAAGGCTTAGACTGGGAAAGGAGATCTTTGGCCTCAGCCGAGGCACGATCCTGGGTTGGGATCCCTAGAACTGGGAGCTCCTACAAACACAGCCTTCCCCTAGCTGGGATAGCTGGTACACTAACTAGAACTTCCTCTCCTCCCCATGAGACAGGACATGGGACAGCCCACTTCTGCTCATAGAGGTGGGGCTAAACTGGAATATACTATTCCAGTTTAGATATACTAAACTGTCTAAGGTCCTGCTGACACATTGCTGCCACCTGCTGGTGTACATAGAAAACTACAGCAAATACATGAAACAGGCCTAGAAAATGCATAGAATGAAGGATGCAATGTTAGATTACACAAGATAACAATATACATACACTTAACATGCTGTAGCGGGGTAAAAAAGTTTGGTACCATAACTCCGGGATGTTACACATGTTGCTCATTCTGAGTAATAGAGAAAAACAAGCCCAACAATCAAGACCTGCACTCCTCTCATTCTGAGTAATAGAAAAAAAACAACTCGACAATCAGTACCTGCATGTCGCTGATTCTAATTAATAGGAAAAAAAAAACAGCTCCAACAATCAGGACATGCATACTGCTTATTCTGAATAATAGAGAAAAACAGTCCCGACAGTCAGGACCTACACGCCTCTCATTCTGAGTAATAAAAAAAAGCAGCCCCAACAATCAGGACCTAGTCTTGGATGTAGTCTTTTGGCTCCCTTAAGGAACCTTTTGACTAGAGGGTCCTGAGAAAACGGTTTTCCCAAATTTGCAGACAGAGCTGAGGTATGTACCCTTAAGGTCGATGGTCTGAGACCTTTGTCTAAAACATTCTGTAGAAACTGGAGTATGGACAAAACAGAGGGATACCCAGAGGACACCATATTTCGGTCACCCCACTGCCGAAAAATCTTACCAATTCTGGAATAGGCTCTGTTGGTGGACTCAGCTCTAGAATGAGATAAAGTCCTTAGGACCCCTGCCGAAAAGATTCTCTAGATTCTAGAACGGGCGATCAACCTCCAGGCTGTCAGGTTGAGACTCTTCAAGTCTAGGCAGGACCCTGCTAGATGAACTAGGTCCTCCTTCAGGGGAAGCTTCCAATATTGTCCCTGGCTCATCTGCATGAGCTGGGTGAACCAAGACCTCTTCTGCCAGAAGGGTATTATGGCGATCACTGAGGTCTCATCCTGCCTGAGTTTCATCAATACTGTTGGTATCATGGAAACTGGAGGGAATATGTAGGCCAGACTGAACCTCCACGGAATGGACAGAGCATCCACTGCCCAGGGATTGTCCTCCCTGTATAGGGAGCAAAACCTGGTTATCTTGACGTTGAACCTTGTTGCCATAAGATCGATCTCTGGCGTTCCCCACCGTTGTTTAATCTGACGGAAGACCTCCTGGCTTAGTGACCACTCGCCTGGCACCGGAAGGTTTCGACTTAGGCCATCCATCACCACATTGAGCGTTCCTCTGATGTGAACTACGGTCAGGTGGGTAAGGTTCTTCTCTGCCGAAGCTAGGATTCATCCTACTTCCTGGAGGAGAGATTGGGACCTCGTTCCTCCCTGTCGGTTTATGTAAAACACTGTTGTCATATTGTCCGAGTGAACCTTTACTGCTTTGCCCTGGAGTTGAGTCGCAAAGTGCAGGAGTGCCAACCGGACCACTCTCAATTCTCTTAAGTGCGATGACATCTGGCTCTCTTGGGGAATCCAAGTACCTTGTACTGGAACTTCTTCCAGATGGGCTCCCCAACCTAGAAGGGATGCATCTGTAGTCAACATGATTCACCGGGGTGGAATCAAGGACTTCCCATCTTTTAGCTGTTTCCACCACCCAAGGGAGCGGCGACTTTGAGGAGACAGGGAGCATTTCTTGTCCAACCCCATAGGGTTGCGGTTCCACAGGCCCAACATTTCTGACTGAAGAGGGCGCAAGTGTGCTAGGGCCCAAGGGACTGCCTCTGCAGTTGCTGACATGTGGCCCAACATCTTCATCAAGGTTCTGATGGAAACCAGACGGGGGACCATTAGAAACTCTGCGGCTCCGATTACCTTTCGGTGCCTCTCCGGAGTGAAGGAAAGAGTCATCCGAGAGGAGCCTATTATGAACCCCAAAAATCTTCTTGATGTTGCCGGCACGATCTCGGATTTGCCCCAATTTATTATCCACCCTAACTGCTGGAGACAAGTAAGAGCTCAATGAAGATGGTTCTGCAAGACCTCTAGAGACGCGGCCTTTAGTAGCCAGTCGTCTAGGTACAGTATGATCTCTAACCCTTCTAACCTCAGGGCTGCCACTACCGCAACCACAACCTTTGTGAAGGTGTTGGGGGCAGAAGAGATTCCAAAGGGCAGAACAGCAAACTGAAAATGTCTGACAGTGCCCCTGAGGGAGACAGCAATGCGTAGGTGTCTTCTGAACTCTGGATGCACAGGTATATGAAGATACTCATCTTTGAGGTACATAGTGACCATGAGATCCCCTGGTTGCAGACTTTGTATGACCGAGCGAATGGTCTCCATCCTGAATCCCTTTTGAGTTACAAACTGGTTTATATAGCGGAGGTCTATAATCATTCACCAACTCCCGTCCGGTTTGGGAACAAGAAACACTGGTGAATACATTCCAAAGCCTCTCTCTGGAGAGGGTACCTCCTGTAGCGCTTCTTTCTGTATGTAAAGAAGGATGGCCTGCTCTAAACATGCTTGTTTTAGCGGAGAAAGGAGTGAGGTCCTCACGAATCTTAAAGGGGGAGGAGCTGAGAAGTTTATTATGTACCCCTTTCTCATGACCTGAAGGACCCACGGGTGCGAAATTTTGTGTTCCCAATCTCCTTTGAAATGGCGGAGACGTCTGCCTACCGGAGTGATCAAGCCGGGGGGAAAATACGGGTCTACAGTAAGGTCTGCCAGAGGAGTAGAGATGGCGTCAAAGGCTTGGCTTCTTTTCTCTAAGCTCCTGGGTGCGCGGATTCCCTGTTGCGAAAGCCTTGTCCCCTGCGAGATCTGTGGTAGGATTGGGATCCGGATCCTTTAAATTGCCTACTTCTCCCTCTAGAGGATTGCTGAGGGAGACACATCCCTTTTTTTTATTGGAGAGTCCCTCCATTATCTTATCCAGCTCGGACCCAAATAGTCTACCAGGTTCATAAGGCAGACCACAAAGATTGTATTTGGAAGCATTGTCTGCCTTCCAGGGTCTAAGCCAGAGGGGAATTCTACTGGCTACGGAAAGTGCCATGGACTTAAAAGCCAGCTTAAGTTGTTGAGACGCCGATTCAGTTAGAAAATCCACACCTAAGTGAGCAGGCCTGAACTGGGAACTGATGTCCGCTCTAGCTACGCCAGAATCTATATCTGCCTGAATTTCCAGGAGCTTCTTTCTTAGAAAATTAGCAACCTCTGAAGATGCAACCGCAACTGAGGTGAAAGCGGCAGAATAGCCTCTTCTTAAAGTGCATTCCAGTCTTCTATCCAGTGGATCCTGGAGCTTAGACCCATCCTCAAAGGGGAACACAGTGCATCTCGACAGCTTGGCTATGGCTAGATCCACTTTAGGAGGTAGACCCCAGTCGTCCAGTTGGTCCTGGATTAAGGACTATAAGGTTTTGAATCTCTTAGATATCACCGGTCCCTTCTCAAGATGCTTCCATTCAGTTGTCATCAAACTCCTGAGCGACTTTTCCACTTTGAAGGCCCTAGGCCTCCAAGAGGAGGATGCAGAAGCTTCCCCTTGATTAACATCCTGGTCCCTTGACCTGATGGATCTTAAAAGTCGCTGTACCTTTTCCCCCGGGAATATCTGGGTGGTGGTGTTCTCCTCCTCCTCACTATCAGAAGCAGAGGAGTGGACTTCATCGATAATCATCAAGTCTTCTCCCAGAGAAGACGATCTCCTAGGAGAACTCTGTCTAGGTCTCTTCTGCGCCAATGCATCAGCTATGGACTTCCCTACAAATTCCTTTACCCAGGATATTATATCCAGAGACTGGGTCTCAGTCTCAGGAGGTGGGCGACAATTCTGACACTTTCTATAGAGATAATCCTCAGGCAGCGGAGTGTCACATTCCCAACATGACAGGTGTCTGCGTTTGGAAGAAGTTTTGAAGCAGTGACGTCACCACAGGTCCTTTTCCTCAAAGAAGAAGACAGAAGAGAAGCCGGGCTGCGCGAACAAGTGGATTAAGGTGAGTTTTTTTTTATTTTTTTAACCCCTCCATCACTATTGTACTATGCAGTCTGTATTAAGAATGCTATTATTTTCCCTTATAACCATGCAAAAATGTGAAAAAAAAATCGTAACGGACGATGACAAATGGACAGACGGATCCGTTCTTGCAATGTATTTGTAAGACGGATCAGGATCCTGATCGGTCTTAAAATGCAATCAGTTGGCGTACGTTTTACCGGATCCGCAGGCAGTTCCGGCGTTAGAACTGCTTGCCGGATTCCTCTGCCGCAAGTGTGAAAGTAGCCTTAAGAGTTTCATATCCGTTCTTCTCTTAATGTAAATTTGTTGCTTTCTTAGTCATTTCGACACCGACAATCATATATAGATAAAAAAAAAAAATGTATTCCTAGAAATTAAGAAATAAATAAATAACTGACACATGAATGTACATATTTATAAATAACTACACATTATGCCCGTTAACATAACGGGCGTTAGAATCGGTCATAGCACAGAGCAATCATCACACCACGGTCAATGCGCGGGCTTCTCGGGCCGGTGCCTGGGTGTGGTCGCTGCGTACGGCTTGTGGCCCATCGTTGATCGACCGGAGCGCGATGTGATGATTGCTCTGCGCTATGACCGATTCTAGCGCCCGTTATTTGTCATTATGCTTAGAGACACCTGTGTACATAAATCTAATTTAGACTCTATTTTTGAAATGTCTCTGTGGGGATTTGAACTCGCAACCTTCTACATTAATGGCAAGAACCTTAACCACTGGGCTATAGAGCTCAATGCTAAGTCAGTGCTAAACTCATAGAAGTTTCTCTTTTATAATACAAGAGGAACTTCTATGAGGTTTTTCAGCAAAAACATAGCATTGAGCTCTACAGCCCAGTGGTTGAGATTTTTCCCCTAATGTAGAAGGTTGTGAGTCTGAATCTCTACAGAAACATTTTAAAAACAGAGGCTAAATGAAATTTAAATACACAGGGTGTCACCAACAGTGAAAAGTTAGTTTGATTTTATAGATTTTTTTTTAAACAAAACGTAAAATATGATCAAATAACAGCCATATTAACCCACACCAACCTATTTAACTTGTGTAACTAACTTTTTTTTTTAATTATTTTTTCTTTTTGTTAAGTCCCCCAAGTGGACCACAACTTACAATCATCAGAAATCACTTTCCCTTACATCCTAACCAGCAGCACAAGTGGGGCGTTCTCCTCTGTGAAACTGGTAGGACAGGTGGAATTTTTATTGATCAAAATTACTACCAAGATAATTAAACAATTAACCCATCCCCTATAAAGGGACGCCCGCCCGCTTTTTTATCTGTCCTGTGGACTTAGGACAGGTTCAGGCGCTGCCTGTTACCTTGTTGATTTTTGCTTGCTGCCAAGTCTTGGCCCTTGTGGCCTGTTTTTCCTATTTTCGTCAGGGATGCGGCTTCTGTCTCCGCAGTTAGATGGAGTGGCTCCTCTATCCCCTGGCGAAATCACACTTGGTGGGCTTGGCCGGTACTTCTGCGCTCAGTGTTTCGCGCGCATGCACGCCATACCCGGAAGCGCGTCAGATGACGACTTCCGGGTCGGCGGCGCGCGTGTCATCGGCGGATGTTTTGCTGCGCTTCGGCCCCCTGGTGTTCTTATAGAACTTTGCCACCAGATTCTATTCTAGAATCGGCGGGGGGCCCTTCTGTTTTATTTTTATGAATAAATAAAGTAGTGACAGTGGGCCACTTCCGCTAGGGGGAGGGTCTGTCAGCTATAAAAGCACAGCAGGCGCCAGACTCTCCCTCTCTGCCTGCAGTGAGTCCATACTAAAGTACTTCTTCAAGTTGTTTTTTCAGATGGCCTCTCCCAATGGCGACCATAAACAGAAGCACCTAACTTGTGCCAACTGTGAGATGCCGATGCCGGACTCCTATGAATTCAATAGGTGTCCTTTATGCCGTCCTCCTCCGACACAAGGGTGACTTGTTCGGCTGGATGAAGGAATTCATGGGTAATTCCATTATGGAGATCAAGAGCGCCCTTTTTTCTAAGAGGGCCAGAGTTTCATCGCCAGGTCCTGTACCTATGGCTGAAGACCGTTCCTCCTCCTCTGATGAAGATGATGCCACTTATCTTTATACCTGCTGAGAAGACGCAGACTTCTACGCTCCATCTGATCAAGGGATCATGATGTTGAGCAAGGGGACGCTCCACCGTCCACCTCTAGGGGGCCAAGGGCCTTTAAAGTGGATAAAGATTTAAAAAAAGCTTATGTTAACTCAATGGAAGCATCCTGAAGAAGGTCCAATTCTCACGAAAAGATTTAAGCTGATGTTTCCTCTCCAGGAGTCGGAATCAGAACTGTGGGTACCGCCTCCGAAGGTCGATATGGCGATCTCCAAGTTGTCTAAGAGGACCTTAGTTCCTTCTGATGACGGAAGCAACCTTCAGGATCCATTAGATCGGAGGGCCGAGTGCTCTCTGAGGCGCAGCTATTCCGCGTCTGCAGCCTCTGCTTCAGTTGCAGTTGCTTCCTCAGAAGTCGCAGAGAGTTTGTTCGGTCCCGCATTCTCAGAATCCAGTCGGACCTGGAATCTGGAGTCTCCAGAACTGACGTACTAGATCAGTGATGGCAAACCTATGGCACGGGTGCCAGAGGCGGCACTCAGAGCCCTCTCTGTGGGCACCCGCACTGTGAAAAAAGTCTATGGTGTACCAATAGGCCTTAGACTTTTCCTGCCATTCATCAGCGCAGGGCGCACTATGAACAGCACAGGCAGGGCACTGAATGTAGGCAGACTATTATAGCTAAATGATAAAGTACATGGAAGACTGTATTGAACTATAGTATTCAGGTTAAATTGCCATGTTGGTATTTTACGATAAATAAATGGGTTTTGGGTTGCAGTTTGGGCACTCGGCCTCTAAAAGGTTCGAACATCACTGTACTAGATCATTTCAAAACCTTGCTCCTAGGAACGGATTTTTTGTGTGACGCTTCCACACAGCACCTGAAGTTAGCCGCCAAAGGCATGGCTCTCTCTTCTGCCAGTCCCCTATGGCTGCGGTCTCCATAAGAGGGGGGGTAAAACATTACCAGTTTGCTGTGCTGCCTTTTGGCATTTCTTCCGCTTCCACTTTCATTCAGGCTCCGGTTGTCGCCCAACTCAGGCTTCAAGGGCTCGAAATCGTGCCATACATAGACGACTGGCTTCTAAAACCCGCCACTATAGACGTTCTTTTATCTCATCTTCAGCTGGCTCTTCAGTCTCTCCAGCGCTTCGGGCTGGCTCATAAATTGGGAAAAATCGGAGATGGTTCCATCTACTTCCAGGATGGGTTTTATTGTGGACTCCGAACGGATGACTCTTTCCCTTTCTTCAGAGAGGAAGGATCAAGTGATAAGAGCCGCACAGTTTCTCATGGCACCTCGGCGGGTGTCCATCAGAACTCTCATGAAGATGTTAGGCCACATGTCAGAATCTGCGAAAGCAGTTCCTTGGACCCTATGGCACCTATGTCCACTTCAGAAAGAAGTGTTAGCAGTCTGGAATCGCAACCCTAAGGGGTTGGACAAGACACACTCACTGTCTACCGAAGTCCGTTCCTCCCTCCGGTGGTGGAGGAACCTATCAGATGGAAGGTCCTTGATTCAACCTCGGATCACGTTGACCACAGATGCCTCCTTTCTAGGTTGGGGAGCCCATCTGGAGGAGAATCAAGTACAAGGTACCTGGAGTCCACAGGAGAGGCTTCTCTTATCCAATCAGAGAATTGAGAGCAGTTAGTCTCGCTCTCTACCACTTTGCTCCTCTTATCCGCGGAAAGGCGGCAAGAGTCCGCTCGGACAATACAACGGTAGTCGCTTACATCAACAGACAGGGAGGCACAAGATCTCACCTTCTCCCCCAGGAAGTTGGTCTAATTCTTGCTTGGGCAGAAACCAGTCTATCCCACCTATCTGCTGTTCACATCAGAGGAAATCTCAACATAGTTGCAGATCGGCTGAGTCGGGGGTCTGCCAGTTCCAGGCGAATAGTCATTGAACAGAGACGTTTTCACCCAGATCACTCTCCGGTGGGGTGCTCCAGAGATCGACTTGATGGCAACCCGCTTGAACGCCACGGTGGACAGATTCTGCTCCCTCTACAAGGAGGACAATCCTCTGGCGATAGATGCTCTGTCCATAACATGGAGGTTCAGGCTGACTTATATATTCCCTCCAATTTCCATGATACCAAGGGTATTGACGAAAATCAAGCAAGACCAGACCCCAGTCATTGCGATAATACCATTCTGGCTGAAGAGGACTTGGTTCACCCAGCTCATGAAGATGAGTCAGGGCACATATTGGAGACTTCCCCTAACGCAGGACCTAGTGTATTAGGACACAGGTCCCTGCCTAGATCTTAGGAAACTCAATCTGACAGCCTGGAGATTGATAGGTTCCTACTAGAAGCTAGAGGGCTTTCTGCAGAGGTCTTGAGAACCATTTCACACTCCAGGGCGGAATCTACATACAAAGCTTACTCAAGGATGTACAAGATCTTCCTTCAGCGGTGTGCTGATAAAGAGGTTGTACCCTCAAATCCTCCTCTTTCAGCTATTCTACAGTTTCTGCAGGACGGCCTGGACAAGGGTCTAAGCCCGTCAACGCTCAGAGTTCATACCAGTGAGCTTTCTGCCTTTTTAGGCAGACCTTTAGCTCAAGACCCCCTACTCAGGAACATTAAAACCTAGAATCCTGAGACCTATCCCTGAATGGGATTTATCTGTGGTTCTGAAGGGGCTATCCTCTCCCCCCTTTGAACCATTGGAAAATGTGGACCTTAGATTTTAAACTTTGAAGGTCACATTTCTACTGGCCATAACTTCGGCCAAGAGGATTGGAGAACTTCAGGCCTTGGCGGCCGCTGAGCCTTATACCCTCTTCCTCCAGGACAGAGTTCTGTTGAGGTTTCTACCGACCTTTGTCCCCAAGGTACCATCATTTAGATATACTAATTAGACCATCACCTTACCGGTTTTATTCCCTCTCCCTCATCTCCGGAGGAAGAAGCCCTCCATTCCTTGGACATTTCAAGAAATCTCAGAATCTACCTGAACAGAGCTGCGGACTTCAGAAGATCCGAACACCTCCTGCTGTCCTTGTCGGGGAAAAACAAAGGTCTAAAGGCCTCTAAACCCTCTTTAAGTAGATAGGTAAAAAAGGCAATCCATGAAGCTTTTCTAGCTCAGGGGTTGGCTCCTCCATCCTTTGTCACTGCCCACTCTACAAGGGCAGTATCTACTTCGTACGCGGAGAAAAGTTTGGTTCTGCTAGAACAAATCTGTGCACCTTTATAAAGCATTACCGCCTAGACTCTAGGCGATCTGAGGGAGTGGCATTTGGACGTACCATTCTCAGTGCCGCCCTTTCATAAAAATTTTTAAAAAGAGACCGGGGAACCCTCCCAATTTGTCTGTTGCTCCTTTCTAGGTCCCCACTTGTGCTGCTGGTTAGGACGTAAGGGAAGCGTTAATTTTAACATAAATTTGTTTTCCCTTAGTCCTAACAGCAGCACACAAATTTCCCACCTTATTTTTGTTTTGTGTACTTGCTGAAAAAGCCCTGGTTTAGGGGCGGGCGTCCCTTTACAGGGGGAGGGTTAATTGTTTAATGAGCTTGGTAGTAATTTGGATCAATACAAATTCCACCTGTCCTACCAGTGTTACAGGGGAGAACTCCCCACTTGTGCTGCTGTTAGGACGAAGGGAAAACAAATTTACGTTAACATTAACGCTTATCACGGTTCAGTGCTGCCACCTAGTGGTCTGAACTGGGATATACTAACAATGAGCCTGGAAGCCGAGTACAGGCTGCTGCAAAGCGCGCCTGAAGCGGAATCCCGCACTTCCGGTTTTTAACACTCTCAGGTGCCGTGAGTGAGGTGAGGGGGCATGTGGCGTATTCTGGGGCCATTAGGGTGCAGATCTGTGTGAGGGGCTTTACAGGGTGTTAATCTGTGAGGGGGGGCCGGAATCGACAGAATGTAACTGTGTTGTTAGTACATTATTACAAGATATGGGGCCCCACTTTTTGGCCCAGGGCCACATTTTGTCTAAAACCAGCGCTGTTCCTCAGCTCCCTGTCTGTCTCTCAGTGAGGAGTCGTATACTGTCCTTCCTCAGGTCCCTGTCTGTCTCTCAGTGAGGAGTCGTATACCGTCCTTCCTCAGGTCCCTGTCTGCCTCTCAGTGAGGAGTCGTATACCGTCCTTCCTCAGGTCCCGGGCTGTCTCTCAGTGAGGAGTCGTATACCGTCCTTCCTCAGGTCCCTGTCTGCCTCTCAGTGAGGAGTCGTATACCGTCCTTCCTCAGGTCCCGGGCTGTCTCTCAGTGAGGAGTCGTATACCGTCCTTCCTCAGGTCCCGGGCTGTCTCTCAGTGAGGAGTCGTATACCGTCCTTCCTCAGGTCCCGGGCTGTCTCTCAGTGAGGAGTCATATACCGTCCTTCCTCAGGTCCCGGGCTGTCTCTCAGTGAGGAGTCGTATACCGTCCTTCCTCAGGTCCCGGGCTGTCTCTCAGTGAGGAGTCGTATACCGTCCTTCCTCAGGTCCCTGTCTGTCTCTCAGTGAGGAGTCGTATACCGTCCTTCCTCAGGTCCCTGTCTGTCCTCTCAGTGAGGAGTCGTATACCGTCCTTCCTCAGGTCCCGGGCTGTCTCTCAGTGAGGAGTCATATACCGTCCTTCCTCAGGTCCCGGGCTGTCTCTCAGTGAGGAGTCGTATACCGTCCTTCCTCAGGTCCCGGGCTGTCTCTCAGTGAGGAGTCCTATACCGTCCTTCCTCAGGTCCCGGGCTGTCTCTCAGTGAGGAGTCGTATACCGTCCTTCCTCAGGTCCCGGGCTGTCTCTCAGTGAGGAGTCGTATACCGTCCTTCCTCAGGTCCCGGGCTGTCTCTCAGTGAGGAGTCGTATACCGTCCTTCTCAGGTCCCGGGCTGTCTCTCAGTGAGGAGTCGTATACCGTCCTTCCTCAGGTCCCGGGCTGTCTCTCAGTGAGGAGTCGTATACCGTCCTTCCTCAGGTCCCGGGCTGTCCTCTCAGTGAGGAGTCGTATACCGTCCTTCCTCAGGTCCCTGGCTGTCTCTCAGTGAGGAGTCCGTATACCGTCCTTTCTCAGGTCCCGGGCTGTCTCTCAGTGAGGAGTCCTATACCGTCCTTCCTCAGGTCCCGGGCTGTCTCTCAGTGAGGAGTCCTATACCGTCCTTCCTCAGGTCCCGGCTGTCTCTCAGTGAGGAGTCCTATACCGTCCTTCCTCAGGTCCCGGGCTGTCTCTCAGTGAGGAGTCCTATACCGTCCTTCCTCAGGTCCCGGGCTGTCTCTCAGTGAGGAGTCGTATACCGTCCTTCCTCAGGTCCCGGGCTGTCTCTCAGTGAGGAGTCGTATACCGTCCTTCCTCAGGTCCCGGGCTGTCTCTCAGTGAGGAGTCGTATACCGTCCTTCCTCAGGTCCCGGGCTGTCTCTCAGTGAGGAGTCGTATACCGTCCTTCCTCAGGTCCCGGGCTGTCTCTCAGTGAGGAGTCGTATACCGTCCTTCCTCAGGTCCCGGGCTGTCTCTCAGTGAGGAGTCGTATACCGTCCTTCCTCAGGTCCCGGGCTGTCTCTCAGTGAGGAGTCGTATACCGTCCTTCCTCAGGTCCCGGGCTGTCTCTCAGTGAGGAGTCGTATACCGTCCTTCCTCAGGTCCCGGGCTGTCTCTCAGTGAGGAGTCGTATACCGTCCTTCCTCAGGTCCCGGGCTGTCTCTCAGTGAGGAGTCGTATACCGTCCTTCCTCAGGTCCCGGGCTGTCTCTCAGTGAGGAGTCGTATACCGTCCTTCCTCAGGTCCCGGGCTGTCTCTCAGTGAGGAGTCGTATACCGTCCTTCCTCAGGTCCCGGGCTGTCTCTCAGTGAGGAGTCGTATACCGTCCTTCCTCAGGTCCCGGGCTGTCTCTCAGTGAGGAGTCGTATACCGTCCTTCCTCAGGTCCCGGGCTGTCTCTCAGTGAGGAGTCGTATACCGTCCTTACTCAGGTCCCGGGCTGTCTCTCAGTGAGGAGTCGTATACCGTCCTTCCTCAGGTCCCGGGCTGTCTCTCAGTGAGGAGTCGTATACCGTCCTTCCTCAGGTCCCGGGCTGTCTCTCAGTGAGGAGTCGTATACCGTCCTTCCTCAGGTCCCGGGCTGTCTCTCAGTGAGGAGTCGTATACCGTCCTTCCTCAGGTCCCGGGCTGTCTCTCAGTGAGGAGTCGTATACCGTCCTTCCTCAGGTCCCGGGCTGTCTCTCAGTGAGGAGTCGTATACCGTCCTTCCTCAGGTCCCGGGCTGTCTCTCAGTGAGGAGTCGTATACCGTCCTTCCTCAGGTCCCGGGCTGTCTCTCAGTGAGGAGTCGTATACCGTCCTTCCTCAGGTCCCTGTCTGTCTCTCAGTGAGGAGTCGTATACCGTCCTTCCTCAGGTCCCGGGCTGTCTCTCAGTGAGGAGTCGTATACCGTCCTTCCTCAGGTCCCGGGCTGTCTCTCAGTGAGGAGTCGTATACGTCCTTCCTCAGGTCCCGGGCTGTCTCTCAGTGAGGAGTCGTATACCGTCCTTCCTCAGGTCCCGGCTGTCTCTCAGTGAGGAGTCGTATACCGTCCTTCCTCAGGTCCCGGGCTGTCTCTCAGTGAGGAGTCGTATACCGTCCTTCCTCAGGTCCCGGGCTGTCTCTCAGTGAGGAGTCCGTATACCGTCCTTCCTCAGGTCCCGGGCTGCTCTCTCAGTGAGAGTCGTATACCGTCCTTCCTCAGGTCCCGGGCTGTCTCTCAGTGAGGAGTCGTATACCGTCCTTCCTCAGGTCCCGGGCTGTCTCTCAGTGAGGAGTCGGATACCGTCCTTCCTCAGGTCCCGGGCTGTCTCTCAGTGAGGAGTCGTATACCGTCCTTCCTCAGGTCCCGGTCTGTCTCTCAGTGAGGAGTCGTATACCGTCCTTCCTCAGGTCCCGGGCTGTCTCTCAGTGAGGAGTCGTATCCGTCCTTCCTCAGGTCCACGGGCTGTCTCTCAGTGAGGAGTCGATACCGTCCTTCCTCAGGTCCCGTGCTGTCTCTCAGTGAGGAGTCGTATACCGTCCTCCTCAGGTCCCGGGCTGTCTCTCAGTGAGGAGTCGTATACCGTCCTTCCTCAGGTCCCGGGCTGTCTCTCAGTGAGGAGTCGTATACCGTCCTTCCTCAGGTCCCGGGCTTGTCTTCCTCAGTGAGGAGGACGCATACCGTCCTTCCTCAGGTCCGGGCTGTCTCTCAGTGAGGAGTCGTATACCGTCCTTCCTCAGGTCCCGGGCTGTCTCTCAGTGAGGAGTCGTATACCGTCCTTCCTCAGGTCCCGGGCTGTCTCTCAGTGAGGAGTCGTATACTGTCCTTCCTCAGGTCCCGGGCTGTCTCTCAGTGAGGAGTCGTATACCGTCCTTCCTCAGATCCCGGGCTGTCTCTCAGTGAGGAGTCGTATACCGTCCTTCCTCAGGTCCCGGGCTGTCTCTCAGTGAGGAGTCGATACCGTCCTTCCTCAGGTCCCGGGCTGTCTCTCAGTGAGGAGTCGTATACCGTCCTTCCTGAGGTCCTGGGCTGTCTCTCAGTGAGGAGTCGTATACCGTCCTTCCTCAGGTCCCGGGCTGTCTCTCAGTGAGGAGTCGTATACTGTCCTTCCTCAGGTCCCGGGCTGTCTCTCAGTGAGGAGTCGTATACCGTCCTTCCTCAGGTCCCGGGCTGTCTCTCAGTGAGGAGTCGCATACCGTCCTTCCTCAGGTCCCCGGGCTGTCTCTCAGTGAGGAGTCGTATACCGTCCTTCCTCAGGTCCCGGGCTGTCTCTCAGTGAGGAGTCGTATACCGTCCTTCCTCAGGTCCCGGGCTGTCTCTCAGTGAGGAGTCGTATACCGTCCTTCCTCAGGTCCCGGGCTGTCTCTCAGTGAGGAGTCGTATACCGTCCTTCCTCAGGTCCCGGGCTGTCTCTCAGTGAGGAGTCGTATACCGTCCTTCCTCAGGTCCCGGGCTGTCTCTCAGTGAGGAGTCGTATACCGTCCTTCCTCAGGTCCCGGGCTGTCTCTCAGTGAGGAGTCGTATACCGTCCTTCCTCAGGTCCCGGGCTGTCTCTCAGTGAGGAGTCGTATACCGTCCTTCCTCAGGTCCCGGGCTGTCTCTCAGTGAGGAGTCGTATACCGTCCTTCCTCAGGTCCCGGCTGTCTCTCAGTGAGGAGTCGTATACCGTCCTTCCTCAGGTCCCGGGCTGTCTCTCAGTGAGGAGACGCATACCGTCCTTCCTCAGGTCCCGGGCTGTCTCTCAGTGAGGAGTCGTATACCGTCCTTCCTCAGGTCCCGGGCTGTCTCTCAGTGAGGAGTCGTATACCGTCCTTCCTCAGGTCCCGGGCTGTCTCTCAGTGAGGAGTCGTATACCGTCCTTCCTCAGGTCCCGGGCTGTCTCTCAGTGAGGAGTCGTATACCGTCCTTCCTCAGGTCCCGGGCTGTCTCTCAGTGAGGAGTCATATTTCCTCCTAGTACATCTGGCAGTCTAACTATGGGACCTCAATGCGCTCTCGCAGTCTGTACGGCGTCTGTCACTCCAGGACATCATGTTCTGACCCGGAGCAGTTTCTTGGTTTTTGAGGAGCCCGCCCTCCATGTACGCTGGCGCCTGCCTAGCCCGATCCCGCGCCTCTTGGCCCCGTCAGGTGTCTCCGGTCACAGACACTTTGTGTGATGCAGGATGTGACTTCTGCACCATGACAGCGCGCCATACCCGGAGGCGGCCACTAGAGGGCGCCGGCTGATTACTAGAGGGGCACAGCACAAGAACAGCAATGTCATCAGCACAGGAGAGCGTAACGCACCCCTGGGGGTCCGCCTCCATCATTACTGTGGACCCTCGGCATTAGTGTGGTCTATAGACCGCGGCCGGTCAATCACCACAGTGCGCTGCTTCATAGTACAGTGACCGCAGCTCTGGATGTGACTGGAGCACAAGACTACTAAATAAAGACACTGCTGAAAGGACACCGCGCCAATATGATACTGCAGGATGTTACTCGCCCTCAGTAAAGAGCATCGCCCAGGACCTGGCAGCTTCCACCAGCCTCACCCTGCACCACTCCTCCCAAAATCCAGGATTCCTGTTATTATTGCCATCAGATTTTCCTGACTCCACCTTCAGGAAAAATCCGCAATGAGTCACAAATCAGAACGAAACCCAAACAGATCCCGGGACACAAGCACTGCACAGTACAACTTCTGTATACACTGCACAGTACAACTTCTGTATACACTGCACAGTACAACTTCTGTATAGACACAGCACAGTACAACTTCTGTATAGACACTGCATAGTACAACTTCTGTATAGACACTGCACAGTACAACTTCTGTATACACTGCACAGTACAACTTCTGTATAGACACAGCACAGTACAACTTCTGTATACACTGCACAGTACAACTTCTGTATACACTGCACAGTACAACTTCTGTATAGACACAGCACAGTACAACTTCTGTATACACTGCACAGTACAACTTCTGTATAGACACTGCACAGTACAACTTCTGTATAGACACTGCACAGTACAACTTCTGTATAGACACTGCACAGTACAACTTCTGTATAGACACTGCACAGTACAACTTCTGTATAGACACCGCACAGTACAACTTCTGTATAGACACCGCACAGTACAACTTCTGTATAGACACTGCACAGTACAACCTCTGTATAGACACTGCACAGTACAACTTCTGTATACACCGCACAGTACAACTTCTGTATAGACACCGCACAGTACAACTTCTGTATACACCGCACAGTACAACTTCTGTATAGACACCGCACAGTACAACTTCTGTATAGACACCGCACAGTACAACTTCTGTATACACTGCACAGTACAACTTCTGTATACACTGCACAGTACAACTTCTGTATACACTGCACAGTACAACTTCTGTATAGACACTGCACAGTACAACTTCTGTATACACTGCACAGTACAACTTCTGTATACACTGCACAGTACAACTCCTGTATACACTGCACAGTACAACTTCTGTATACACTGCACAGTACAACTCCTGTATACACCGCACAGTACAACTCCTGTATACACTGCACAGTGCAACTTCTGTATACCCTGCACAGTACAACTTCTGTATATACACCGCACAGTACAACTCCTGTATATACACTGCACAGTACAACTCCTGTATACACTGCACAGTACAACTTCTGTATAGACACTGCACAGTACAACTTCTGTATAGACACCGCACAGTACCACTTATCTGAAATCAGAGGAAGAATAGTCCTCTCCAGCAGGCACAGGGTTACTGGTGGTGATGTAAGATCGGGGTGTACTATAATCTGGGAGGGTCGGGGTTTTACGGTATTACGATTAGCTCTGCACCCAGTGGTGATCAGCAGCTGGGGCCCATGTGTGCTCTGTCAGCTCCATCCTCCCTTGACCTATGACTGTGCAGAAGGAGAAATGCTCTTTATGAAGGACCATGTCCACCTCCTACACCATGGGTCAGCAAGCTTCGGCACTCTAGCTTCTGTGAAACTACAACTCCCAGCATGCATTCCTGCTTTGCTGTGTTTGTAACTTCCATACAAGTGAATAGAGGATTATGGGAGTTTGGGTTTTAGAACAGCGGGTGTGCCGGAGTTTGCTTATCCCTGTCCTACACTATCCTATGCCTTTCCTTCTCCTAGTCTGTTCTGTACTCTTCCCCTGCTCCGCACTATTCCTCTGCTCTCTACTCTCCTGGCTCTGTGCTCTTCCCCTGGCTCTGTGCTCTTCCCCTGGCTCTGCGCTCTTCCTCCGCTCTGTGCTCTTCCCCTGGCTCTGTGCTCTTCCCCTGGCTCTGTGCTCTTCCCCTGCCTCTGTGCTCTTCCCCTGCCTCTGTGCTCTTCCCCTGCCTCTGTGCTCTTCCCCTGCCTCTGTGCTCTTCCCCTGCCTCTGTGCTCTTCCCCTGCCTCTGTGCTCTTCCCCTGCCTCTGTGCTCTTCCCCTGCCTCTGTGCTCTTCCCCTGCCTCTGTGCTCTTCCCCTGCCTCTGTGCTCTTCCCCTGCCTCTGTGCTCTTCCCCTGGCTCTGTGCTCTTCCCCTGCCTCTGTGCTCTTCCCCTGCCTCTGTGCTCTTCCCCTGCCTCTGTGCTCTTCCCCTGCCTCTGTGCTCTTCCCCTGCCTCTGTGCTCTTCCCCTGCCTCTGTGCTCTTCCCCTGCCTCTGTGCTCTTCCCCTGCCTCTGTGCTCTTCCCCTGCCTCTGTGCTCTTCCCCTGCCTCTGTGCTCTTCCCCTGCCTCTGTGCTCTTCCCCTGCCTCTGTGCTCTTCCCCTGCCTCTGTGCTCTTCCCCTGCCTCTGTGCTCTTCCCCTGCCTCTGTGCTCTTCCCCTGCCTCTGTGCTCTTCCCCTGCCTCTGTGCTCTTCCCCTGCCTCTGTGCTCTTCCCCTGCCTCTGTGCTCTTCCCCTGCCTCTGTGCTCTTCCCCTGCCTCTGTGCTCTTCCCCTGCCTCTGTGCTCTTCCCCTGCCTCTGTGCTCTTCCCCTGCCTCTGTGCTCTTCCCCTGCCTCTGTGCTCTTCCCCTGCCTCTGTGCTCTTCCCCTGGCTCTGTGCTCTTCCCCTGGCTCTGTGCTCTTCCCCTGGCTCTGTGCTCTTCCCCTGGCTCTGTGCTCTTCCCCTGGCTCTGTGCTCTTCCCCTGGCTCTGTGCTCTTCCCCTGGCTCTGTGCTCTTCCCCTGGCTCTGTGCTCTTCCCCTGGCTCTGTGCTCTTCCCCTGGCTCTGTGCTCTTCTCTGCAGTAGCATTGCCCGTATTGTACAACTTTCACAGTAGTTATGTTAAGATATGTGCCCCCTAATAATATCCACATTGTGCCCCATCATGGTACTTATGCCCACACTGTGCCCCCTCACAGTGTTTATGCTCTCATTATACAACCTTTACAGTAGTTATGCCCACATTGTGCCCTCTTAAGGTACTTATCCCTTCATTGTGCCCCCCTCGCAGTAGTAGAGTTCTATCGGTGCCCCCTTCACGGTAGTAAAGCCCTCTCTGTGCCTTTTCTGAGTAGTTTTGCCCCTTCACAGTAGTAACGGCCTCTGTGCCCCTTCACATTAGTAATGCCCATTGTGTCCCCTTCATAATAGTAAAGCCCTCTGTGCCTTCTTCGTAGTAGTAATGCCCTCTTCACATTAGTAATGCCCTCTGTGCCTCCTTCATAATAGTAAAGCCCTCTGTGCCCCCTTTATAGTAGCAATGCCCTCTGTGCTCCTTCACAGTAAAAATTCCCATTGTGCCCACGTAATAGTAGTAATGCCCTATGTGCCCCATTATAGAAGTAAAGACCTCTGTGCCAATTTCACAGTAGTAATGCCCTCTTTGCCTCCTTCATAGTAGTAATGCCCTCTGTGCCTTCTTCGTAGTAGTAAAGACCTCTGTGCCCCTTTACAGTAGTAAGCCTTTTGTGCCCCCTTAGTAGTATTGCCGTCTGTGCCCCTTCACTTTACTAATGCCCTTTCTGTCCCTTTACAGTAGTAAGCCTCTTGTGCCCCCTTAATAGTACTAATGCCCATTGTGCCCCCTTTACAGTAGTAATGCCAATTGTGCCCCTATCATAGTATTATTGCCCTCTATGCCCTCTTCATAGTAAAAGCTCTCTGTGCTCCCTTCATGGTAAAAATGCCCTCTGTGCCCCCTTTGTAGCAGTAATGCCTCTGTGTCCCCTTTGTAGTAGTAATGTCCTCTGTGTCCCCTTTGTAGTAGTAATGCCCTCTGTGCCCCTTTGTAGCAGTATTGCCCTCTGTGCCCCCTTTGTAGTAGTAATGCCCTCTGTGCAGATGGAGACCCAGAGAGAAGAGGTAGCCGACCTCTCACCAGCGGCAGATGGAGACCCAGAGAGAAGAGGTAGCCGACCTCTCTCCCCAGCGGCAGATGGAGACCCAGAGAGAAGAGGTAGCCGACCTCTCCCCCCAGAGGCAGATGGAGACCCAGTGAGAAGAGGTAGCCGACCTCTCTCCACAGCGGCAGATGGAGACCCAGGGAGAAGAGGTAGCCAACCTCTCCCCCCAGCAGCAGATGGAGACCCAGTGAGAAGAGGTAGCCGACCTCTCTCCACAGCGGCAGATGGAGACCCAGGGAGAAGAGGTAGCCAACCTCTCCCCCCAGCAGCAGATGGAGACCCAGGGAGAAGAGGTAGCCGACCTCTCCCCCCAGCGGCAGATGGAGACACAGGGAGAAGAGGTGGCCGACCTCCCCCCCCAGCGGCAGATGGAGACCCAGAGAGAAGAGGTAGCTGACCTCTCACCAGCGGCAGATGGAGACCCAGGGAGAAGAGGTAGCCGACCTCTCACCAGCGGCAGATGGAGACCCAGAGAGAAGAGGTAGCCGACCTCTCACCAGCGGCAGATGGAGACCCAGGGAGAAGAGGTAGCTGACCTCTCACCAGCGGCAGATGAGACCCAGTGAGAAGAGGTAGCCGACCTCTCACCAGCGGCAGATGGAGACCCAGGGAGAAGAGGTAGCTGACCTCTCACCAGCGGCAGATGGAGACCCAGGGAGAAGAGGTAGCCGACCTCTCACCAGCGGCAGATGGAGACCCAGGGAGAAGAGGTAGCCGACCTCTCACCAGCGGCAGATGGAGACCCAGGGAGAAGAGGTAGCCGACCTCTCACCAGCGGCAGATGGAGACCCAGGGAGAAGAGGTAGCTGACCTCTCACCAGCGGCAGATGGAGACCCAGAGAGAAGAGGTAGCCGACCTCTCCCCCCAGCGGCAGATGGAGACCCAGAGAGAAGAGGTAGCCGACCTCTCTCACCAGCGGCAGATGGAGACCCAGGGAGAAGAGGTAGCCGACCTCTCACCAGCGGCAGATGGAGACCCAGGGAGAAGAGGTAGCCAACCTCTCACCAGCGGCAGATGGAGACCCAGGGAGAAGAGGTAGCCGACCTCTCACCAGCGGCAGATGGAGACCCAGGGAGAAGAGGTAGCTGACCTCTCACCAGCGGCAGATGGAGACCCAGAGAGAAGAGGTAGCCAACCTCTCACCAGCAACAGATGGAGACCCAGGGAGAAGAGGTAGCTGACCTCTCACCAGCGGCAGATGGAGACCCAGGGAGAAGAGGTAGCTGACCTCTCTCCCCAGAGGCAGATGGAGACCCATAGAGAAGAGGTAGCCGACCTCTCTCCCCAGCAGCAGATGGAGACCCAGGGAGAAGAGGTAGCCGACCTCTCTCACCAGCGGCAGATGGAGACCCAGGGAGAAGAGGTAGCCGACCTCTCACCAGCAACAGATGGAGACCCAGGGAGAAGAGGTAGCCGACCTCTCACCAGCGGCAGATGGAGACCCAGGGAGAAGAGGTAGCCGACCTCTCACCAGCGGCAGATGGAGACCCAGGGAGAAGAGGTAGCTGACCTCTCACCAGCGGCAGATGGAGACCCAGAGAGAAGAGGTAGCCGACCTCTCTCCTCAGAGGCAGATGGAGACCCAGTGAGAAGAGGTAGCCAACCTCTCCCCCCAGCGGCAGATGGAGACCCAGGGAGAAGAGGTAGCTGACCTCTCACCAGCGGCAGATGGAGACCCAGGGAGAAGAGGTAGCCGACCTCTCACCAGCGGCAGATGGAGACCCAGGGAGAAGAGGTAGCCGACCTCTCCCCCCAGAGGCAGATGGAGACCCAGGGAGAAGAGGTAGCCGACCTCTCCCCCCAGAGGCAGATGGAGACCCAGAGAGAAGAGGTAGCCGACCTCTCTCACCAGCGGCAGATGGAGACCCAGGGAGAAGAGGTAGCCGACCTCTCTCACCAGCGGCAGATGGAGACCCAGAGAGAAGAGGTAGCTGACCTCTCACCAGCGGCAGATGGAGACCCAGGGAGAAGAGGTAGCCGACCTCTCCCCCCAGCGGCAGATGGAGACCCAGAGAGAAGAGGTAGCTGACCTCTCACCAGCGGCAGATGGAGACCCAGGGAGAAGAGGTAGCCGACCTCTCACCAGCGGCAGATGGAGACCCAGGGAGAAGAGGTAGCCGACCTCTCCCCCCAGCGGCAGATGGAGACCCAGAGAGAAGAGGTAGCCGACCTCTCCCCCCAGAGGCAGATGGAGACCCAGGGAGAAGAGGTAGCCGACCTCTCCCCCCAGCGGCAGATGGAGACCCAGAGAGAAGAGGTAGCCGACCTCTCCCCCCAGAGGCAGATGGAGACCCAGGGAGAAGAGGTAGCCGACCTCTCCCCCCAGCGGCAGATGGAGACCCAGGGAGAAGAGGTAGCTGACCTCTCCCCCCAGAGGCAGATGGAGACCCAGGGAGAAGAGGTAGCCGACCTCTCCCCCCAGCGGCAGATGGAGACCCAGGGAGAAGAGGTAGCTGACCTCTCCCCCCAGAGGCAGATGGAGACCCAGAGAGAAGAGGTAGCCGACCTCCCCCCAGAGGCAGATGGAGACCCAGAGAGAAGAGGTAGCCGACCTCTCTCCCCAGAGGCAGATGGAGACCCAGAGAGAAGAGGTAGCTGACCTCTCCCCCCAGCGGCAGATGGAGACCCAGAGAGAAGAGGTAGCCGACCTCTCTCCCCAGCGGCAGATGGAGACCCAGAGAGAAGAGGTAGCTGACCTCTCCCCCCAGCGGCAGATGGAGACCCAGAGAGAAGAGGTAGCCGACCTCTCTCCCCAGCGGCAGATGGAGACCCAGGGAGAAGAGGTAGCCGACCTCTCTCCCCAGAGGCAGATGGAGACCCAGAGAGAAGAGGTAGCTGACCTCTCCCCCCAGCGGCAGATGGAGACCCAGAGAGAAGAGGTAGCCGACCTCTCTCCCCAGAGGCAGATGGAGACCCAGAGAGAAGAGGTAGCTGACCTCTCACCAGCGGCAGATGGAGACCCAGGGAGAAGAGGTAGCCGACCTCTCACCAGCGGCAGATGGAGACCCAGAGAGAAGAGGTAGCCGACCTCTCACCAGCGGCAGATGGAGACCCAGAGAGAAGAGGTAGCTGACCTCTCCCCCCAGCGGCAGATGGAGACCCAGGGAGAAGAGGTAGCCGACCTCTCTCACCAGCAGCAGATGGAGACCCAGAGAGAAGAGGTAGCCGACCTCTCCCCCCAGCGGCAGATGGAGACCCAGAGAGAAGAGGTAGCCGACCTCTCTCCCCAGCGGCAGATGGAGACCCAGGGAGAAGAGGTAGCCGACCTCTCTCCACAGCGGCAGATGGAGACCCAGGGAGAAGAGGTAGCCGACCTCTCCCCCCAGCGGCAGTGTGTTTACCCAGGGAATGATGTGGGTGGCATCACTCTCCTGCAGCAGAGTCAAGCGGACCAGTTGGCAGAGGTTTTGGATTTATCTTGTCTGACTAACATGGGTCCAGACCAGTTGGGGGTCTGGTACCTGGTTAGTCTAGTGTTGGGAGGGGAGAAATTTGACGGACTGGACCGTCACTGGGGCTGCTGGGCCAGCCTCCTTCCTAGCGACTACGGACCTAGGATTTTGGTGATCCCCCTGGTTTGTTTGAACCAGGTGTCCGGGGCACATGGACGGCTGTTGCAGTGGAGCCTGTCCCTACAGCCGTTCACTTTCACAATCCAATATTCGCCTGGGAAACACAATGCGAATGCTATCTCGCCAAACAGAACTGGAAGGGCGACTGACATGGACATCCCCAAGTGGACCCATAGAGGGTCTCACCGGGTCTGCTATCCTTTAACTTGGGGGAGCTACGTGACGACATGGTCATCAGTTTGAGTTAGATGTGTAATTATGTTATACTGTGTAACTTGTTATCAAAAGACTGTCATCCCCCTGCCCCCCCCCCCCCCCCCCCCCCCCTCGTTATCTCCCATTGTACTCTGAAAGAGCTCAGGACAATGACATTTTGGCCAGGCTCCTGCTAGGGCAGGTGGACCCCTGTGGTGTGGTACAGACAGAATGCCTGGGGAGGGGAAGGGGGATGTGATGGGATTACAGTTTCATCAGATCACTTTCTGTATATAAGTTTGTGCAGTTGCTCAGTAAAGCAGACTTTATTTCACCTGCACCGAGTCTCGTCCAGTGACTGGGAAAACTGGGAGCTACAGACCAGCGTTTACAATATCTCCTGAGTAAGGAAGAATACAGAGGCGGACATACTCTTCCCGAGTACTCGGGGTCCATCACACATAGTACTAATGCCCATTGTGCCCCCTTCAAAGTAGTAATGCCTTCTCTGTGCCCCCTTCATAGTAGTAATGCCCTCTGTGCCCCCTTCACAATAGTAATGCCCCTTGTGCCCCTTCACAGTAGTAATGCCCTCCATGCCTCCTTCATAGTAGTAATGCCCTCTGTGCCCCTTCACAGTAGTAATGCCCTCCATGCCTCCTTCATAGTAGTAATGCCTAGTGTTGAGCGTGAATTGTTTTTGCGAATATCGGCACTTTGCTAATTCGCGAATATTTCGAATATTCGTTTTTTTTTTTTTATTGTTATATTTTTTACTTTCCCACTTCCCTAAAGTTGTTCTTGCCTGTCCTTTGGATTCCTGGCTTCCTGGCTGCTCCAGTCTGTGCCCGTTGCCGCTTCTGCCGACTTCCGTGCTCATGGAGCGTCCCCATCACCATGGGAACGTCTCCATATACTAGAATGTACTGTCGGATTTGAGAATTACGTTGAAATCGCAATTCAATTATTTCAAGTTATAATAATCGAATTGCGATTTCAACTTGGACCTGGTTTCCTATGGTTGACTTGGTAGAATCAGCGAATATGGCGAATGTATTCGTTATATTCCACAAAACGAAGATAAAGTATTCTGCATCCTCGTTTTAGCTCCATATTCGTCAACTTCGCTAATTCTAGCAATCATATAGGAAAGTTTACTATAGAGACAGCTGAGTTTAAGTCGCTATGCGATTATATTACTTAGCTTTTTTTTATAAATAGAATAATTATAATAATTATCAGGTATAATTATTCTATTTATAAAAAAAAAGCAAAGTCATATAATCGCATATTAATCACGATAACTAGAATAATGACAAATATTCGATTTCGACGAATATAAATAGAATATTCGCGAATTTCGTCGAAATCTAATATGGCACCTGCCGATTATTACTAGTAATGCCCTCTGTGCCCAATTTAGAGTAGTAGTGCTCTCTGTGCCCTCCTCGTAGTAGTAAAGACCTCTGTGCCCTCCTCGTAGTAGTAAAGACCTCTGTGCCCTCCTCGTAGTAGTAAAGACCTCTGTGCCCTCCTCGTAGTAGTAAAGACCTCTGTGCCCTCCTCGTAGTAGTAAAGACCTCTGTGCCCTCCTCGTAGTAGTAAAGACCTCTGTGCCCCTTCACAATAGTAATGACTCTTGTGCCCCCTTCATAGTAGTAAAGCTCTCTGTGCCCCTTTGTAGTAGTAATATCTATTGTACTCCCTCCATGGTAAAAATGCCTATTGTGCCCCCTTAATAGTAGCAATGCCCTCTGTGCCCTCTTTGTAGTAGTAAGTCCCTCTGTGCCCTCTTTGTAGTAGTATTGCCCTCTGCCCCCCTTGTAGTAGTAATGCCCTCTGTCCCCCCTTTGTAGTAGTAATGCCCTCTGTCCCCCCTTTGTAGTAGTAATGCCCTCTGTCCTTTCAGTTAAGGAACCATCGTCTGTGTCCAGGCCGGCGTCATCAGTCTGTATATACCGACCACAGTGTACTGCCACATAGTGCTGCATATACCGACCACAGTGTACTGCCACATAGTGCTGCATATACCTGCCACAAAGTGCTGCATATACCGACCACAGTGCACTGCCACATAGTGCTCCATATACCTGCCACATAGTGCTCCATATACCTGCCACATAGTGCTCCATATACCTGCCACATAGTGCTCCATATACCTGCCACATAGTGCTCCATATTCCTGCCACATAGTGCTCCATATACCTGCCACATAGTGCTCCATATACCTGCCACATAGTGCTCCATATACCTGCCACATAGTGCTCCATATACCTGCCACATAGTGCTCCATATACCTGCCACATAGTGCTCCATATACCTGCCACATAGTGCTCCATATACCTGCCACATAGTGCTCCATATACCTGCCACATAGTGATCCATATACCTGCCACATAGTGCTCCATATACCTGCCACATAGTGCTGCATATACCTGCCACATAGTGCTGCATATACCGACCACAGTGTACTGCCACATAGTGCTGCATATACCGACCACAGTGCACTGTCACATAGTGCTGCATATACCGACCACAGTGTACTGCCACATAGTGCTGCATATACCGACCACAGTGTACTGCCACATAGTGCTGCATATACCGAGCACAGTGCACTGCCACATAGTGCTGCATATACCGACCACAGTGCACTGCCGCATAGTGCTGCATATACCGACCACAGTGTACTGCCACATAGTGCTGCATATACCGAGCACAGTGCACTGCCACATAGTGCTGCATATACCGACCACAGTGCACTGCGGCATAGTGCTGCATATACTGACCACAGTGTACTGCCACATAGTGCTGCATATACCGAGCACAGCGCACTGCCACATAGTGCTGCATATACTGACCACAGTGTACTGCCACATAGTGCTGCATATACCGACCACAGTGCACTGCCACATAGTGCTGCATATACCGACCACAGTGTACTGCCGCATAGTGCTGCATATACCGACCACAGTGTACTGCCACATAGTGCTGCATATACCGACCACAGTGCACTGCCACATAGTGCTGCATATACCGACCACAGTGCACTGCCACATAGTGCTGCATATACCGACCACAGTGTACTGACAGAGATTAACCCTTTCTGACTGGACCATCCGATGACCCCCATGGACGACCAGGTGAATTACGAAATGAAGCCTGACACCTATTGACTGGGGAGGGGAAGACAGTTGTCAGGAAGCCCACAGCTGCCACAGTGTGGAACCATACTGTAACAGGGAGCAGAAACCCTTGGGGTGACTGGTGTTATATGGTGGAGGAGAGGCGAGCGCACTACATGGTCCAGAACCATCCTCAGCCTTAGAAGAGCAGGGTCTGTGACTGATGACATCATCGGACGACATCAATCATTGCTCGCATTCTTTGCTGCACTGGATGACGAGTCTGATCTCTTCTTGAAGGGTTAAGTCCGCAGCAGTCGCCGTCTCTTGCCATCTATATTTAGTAGTGGGGCTGTGTACTGTCCACGTCCTCTCCGCTGCCAAATAACAGTCACCTGGCGTCTGACATTCGCCTGGAGGCCGTACGCCCAGGAGGCGAGGGGTGCCGGGCCTTAAAGGGGAACTCCATCTCATGTGCTTAATGGTGCAGAGTGTGAGCCAAGGCCACCCTGCAGCTCCAGGCGCAGTATATCTCCCACTGTGCCCAGGAGCTGACAATCCAGCGCTCCACGCTAAGCTCTCTGGTCCACAATGATGGCCATGTCCTACCGGGAGAACCTCTGTCCATAAAATCGGCCATAGTTACCTAGGATGGCACTAGAGAGGGGACTAAGAGCCCGATGAACACTCTGAAGGGGCTACCGCGGTCCGTGGCTCCAGTGGATCTTCATCTGACTCCTCCGTCCTGAAGATGTTCCTGTCACGGATGTAGTAGGGGAGAACACCAAAAGACAACAAGACGGAAGGGAAAAGACACTAGGCCTCACCGCTAGGGAAGGAAAAGGGTCACCACCTATGAAACCCTGCTCCTGGCCCTAACTCCTATCCATATGGGCACCCCTCGATGGTAGAGATGCCCATACACAGGAACCTAGAAAACCCTGGTGGCCCTCAGATGCCCTAGACTTAATGACAGGGCAGAGACAACCCGCTCCTTCCCTGGTGAAGGAACCAGCGTCTCGCTGAGGCCTAGTAAACAACCAGGGGGGGGGGGGGGATACAAAACACAACAAGCAGAACACTTAACTTCAGAGGCTGATGGATGATGGATGATCAGGACTTCAACTAGAACCACACTCCAGCTCTTCCAACACCAAATGAAGCTATCCAGAGCAAGGAGTGATGGGTGAAGTCAGACTAAATAGGGTGTGGTAGAGGTCACATGATCCACACCTGAACGGGAGGTGTGTACAAACTAGCAACACACAAAGTGAAACCAAAAGAGGCTGTCAGGTCACTAATGCGTAGACCTTCTGGGACCTGTCACAGATGTGACAGTACCCCCCCCCCCCCCCCATTCTACGAGTCTTATCAGGATGAGCTCTGTGGAATGCTCTCACCAGACGACTAGCATTAACATCGGTCGCTGGAACCCACATCCTCTCCTCTGGTCCGTACCCTCTCCAATGAACGAGATACTGGAGGGATCTCCGGAGAAGTCGGGAGTCCACAATCCTGCTGATCTGAAATTCCAAATTGCCGTCCACCATGACAGGAGCGAGAGGCAAGGAGGACGGCTCAACAGGTTCAACACATTTCTTTAACAACGATTTATGAAATACGTTATGGATTTTTAATGCCTGAGGAAGTTCAAGACGGAAGTCTACAGGGTTAACAATGGCAGTGATCTTATATGGACCAATACATCTTGGTCCCAACTCCCAAGAAGGTACCTTAAGTTTAATGTTTCTTGTGGACAGCCACACAGAATCACCCACTCTCAGGTCCGGACCACTCATACGTCTCCTGTCAGCCGCACGCTTATACCTATTGCCCATCTTTTCCAGGTTATTTTGGATTTTCCGCCAAATTGAAGACAAAGAAGAGGAAAATCGTTCCTCCTCAGGAATGCCGGAATTAGGAGCACCAGAAAATGTACCAAACTGTGGATGGAACCCATATGCCCCAAAAAATGGCGACTTATCAGTTGATTCCTGTCTACGGTTATTTATAGCAAACTCAGCTAACGACAAAAATGAAGACCACTCTTCCTGATTCTCTGAAACAAAACATCTCAAGTAAGTCTCCAGATTGTGATTAGTGTGCTCCGTCTGTCCGTTCGACTGAGGATGAAAAGCTGAAGAGAAGGACAATTGTACCCCCAGTCGAGCACAGAACGTCTTCCAGAATCTGGAAACAAACCGAGTCCCTCTATCAGACACCACATCAGAGGGAATACCATGTAGCTTCACGATGTTGTCGACAAACGCCTGCGCAAGAGTTTTAGCATTGGGTAGACTAGGTAATGCAATAAAGTGCGCCATTATACTAAAACGATCGACATCCACCAGAATCACAGTCTTTCCTGAAGAATTCGGTAAATCCCTGATAAAATCCATGGACAAATTGGTCCAAGGTCTGGACGGGATGGGCAATAGAAGCAGAGATCCGGAAGGCCAAGTATGTGTCACCTTAGCACGTGCACAGGTACCACAGGCTGACACATAGTCCTCAATACACTTACGGAACCCCGGCCACCAGAATCTGCGAGAGAGGAGATCAATAGTCGATCTGCTCCCAGGGTGTCCAGCAAGCACCGTACAGTGATGTTCCTCAAACACCTTGTGACGTAATTCGGGGGGAACAATCAATTTCCCCTGAGGACAAGAATCCGGGGCATCCTCCTGTGCCTCCAACACCCTGGCCTCAAGATCAGGATAAAGAGCGGATATGACTACCCCTTCAGATAAAATGGGACTAGGGTCATTAGACTCACCCCCCCCAGGAAAGCTACGTGACAAAGCATCCGCCTTGACGTTCTTAACCCCAGGATGATAAGTGACAATGAAGTTAAATCTGGTGAAAAACAATGACCATCTGGCCTGCCTTGGGTTCAGTCGCTTAGCCGACTCCAGGTAGGCCAGATTCTTGTGATCCGTAATTACCGTAATAGGATGATGTGCTCCTTCCAACCAATGCCGCCATTCCTCGAACGCCAACTTAATGGCCAGCAACTCCCTATTACCCACGTCATAATACCTTTCAACATTCAAAAAAATTTTTGAGAAAAATGCAAATGCGCGCCATTTACTGGGTGAAGGACCCTGCGACAAGATTGCTCCTACCCCTACCTCGGACGCGTCAACCTCACCAATAAATGGCTGAGACACGTCCGGTTGCACCAGAATAGGGGCCGAAGCAAAACATTCTTTCACAGCAGAAAAGGCCTGTAATGCCGCATCAGACCAGACAGAAATATCCGCACCCTTCCTAGTCATGTCTGTTAAAGGTTTAACCACCGATGAATAGTTCAAGATAAATTTACGGTAGTAGTTGGTAAACCCCAAAAACCGCATAAGCGCTTTCAGATTTTCGGGTCGATCCCAGTCCAACACAGCACGGACCTTCTTGGTATCCATACGAAAACCTGAGGATGAGAGCAGGTAACCCAGAAACACACTTTTCCATCTAAGCATACAACTTATTCTCTCTTAGGATCTGTAACACCTGTCTCACATGATCCTGATGAGTCTCCATATTAGGGGAATAAATTAGTATGTCATCAAGGTATACAACGACAAACCTCCCCACCAGATGATGAAAGATGTCATTGACAAAGTGTTGAAAATCCGCGGGAGCATTGGTTAACCCAAAGGGCATGACCAGGTTTTCAAAATGACCCTCAGGGGTATTAAATGCGGTCTTCCACTCATCTCCCTTCTTGATCCTTACCAGATTATATGCCCCCACAGATCCAATTTAGAGAACACCTTGGCACCAACAATCTGACTAAACAAATCCGGAATCAAAGGAAGGGGGTAAGGATCACGGACAGTAATACGATTGAGCTCACTGAAGTCCAGGCATGGTCTCAGGGTACCATCTCTTTTCTTTACAAAGAAAAATCCAGCAGCCACTGGGGACTTGGATGGTCTAATATGTCCCTTTGCCAAACTCTCAGTGATATGCTCTCGCATGGCCTTTCTTTCAGGTTCCGAAAGATTATACAACCGAAATTTGGGAAATTTAGCTCCGGGAATAAGATTGACGGGACAGTCATACTCCCGGTGCGGAGGCAACTCCTGATTACCACTCTCAGAGAAAACATCAGAAAATTCTGAAATTAACGAGGGTACAGTTTTAGTGGTGACCACAGAGAACGATGCATTAAGACAGTTGTCCATGCAAAAATCACTCCAATCGAGAATCTGTCTCGCTTGCCAGTCTATGTTAGGGTTATGTTTGCTTAACCATGGTAAGCCCAACACCAACAGAGCAGGCAGACCCTCCAAGACATAACAGGAGATAGATTCCTGATGCAAATCACCCACTCTGAAATGAATGCCATTCACTACCTGCGACAGGCATTTTTGGGTGAGAGGTGCTGAGTCAATTGCAAAGACAGAAATACTTTAATGCAGGCATCCTCAAACTGCGGCCCTCCAGCTGTTGCAAAACTTCAACTCCCAGCATGCCCGAACAGCCTACAGATATCAGCCTACAGCAGGGCATTGTGGGAGTTGTAGTTTTACAGCAGCTGGAGGGCCGCAGTTTGAGGATCCTGCTCTGATGCATTAGTAGTCAACCTGTGAATGCGCACAAACTGTCCATCAATCAAGAAGTTAACTCCTTCCCCACTGTCGATAAAAGCTTCGATTTTCACAGTTTTGGACTCTAGCGCCACCTCGGCTGACAGGAGAAAACGGGTACTACCAGTAAAAGACAAAAGTAGGTTTTCTTGCTCCCCACCCACACCACCAATAGTAATTTGAGAATTAAACGTTTTTTCCTTTCTGTTTACACCTTGATGCTGCAAATACGGACAAATATTCACAAAATGTCCCTTCTTGCCACAATAAAAGCAGACTCCTTTCACATGACCCAAGCTTTTGCCGGTATTTCCTGGAATAGCTCCTCCTAACTGCATAGGCTCATCACAAGGCGCAACCACCCGTGTCTCTCCACCATAAGTGTCAAAAGGAAGCAGTACCCTTGTAACGCCACCGTTTCAGCGGACAAGGGGTTAAAATCCGTTTAGGCGATATGCCCCTTTCCGAGAGACAGGCACAGCTACTGCAGAACACCAACCTCCCGAACTGGATACAAAATAGCACTCCAAACTGGAACCTCGCAAATAGCTGTCAGCAGACGAACAGGAAAAGCGTACACTCGGCTTACACTCCTGGCAATCAGTCTCCAACAGCATACAGGGAATCCCCCCAATAACGAGACAAGGCTCCGTGTTGAGGGTCAAGCAGTGATCTGAAGTGCTGGCACACCTAGCCTGGTTTTTATTACAGTTTGTTGCAGATACAACACATCCCCACAATGCATCATGGTTTCCTCCCCTCTGTCCCGGAGACGACCGAAGACAATCCAATTATCTCTCAGGACAAAGGGGAGATCACCAATACACATGTGGAGACAACAGGACAGGAATCACCACCCAAACACACAATGGCACACCCCCACAGCAAACACAGACATTTAACATATCCCCAGATAGCTCAAGTCTGAGTGCATATCATTAGGTGAATGGCACTCAGAATACACAAATACAATAATATTAGCTATCTGGGTGCCCTCACATAACATACAATTTACCCGAACGCATAATAACATAAAATACAATTCTACAGACAGATTTAAGCTGTGCGGCCGGTCTGTTTTCTCCTTTAAAGTTACTATGGGCCATAATCCTGAGGCAAGAGGCTTTTAAACAGCCCTCTCCAAAACCCAGTGGCGAGGTTGGTTTCGCCACACATCTCCCCCCCCCAGGGAAGACTAACCAGATACCTGACCTCACGCCGGTCGGTACCTGAGTTAGTCTGGCAGCCCACCCACAACCCAATACTGGACCTGCTGAATTTCGTAGCCTGTCTCTGTCCAGTGAATCCACCAAGGTTATGTTGTAAGCTGGTACTCCCGGTCTCTGAGTTGCTCCCTGGCTTGGAGTGGAGGTTGCTTTGTGGGCAGGGATCAGCGGTACTCTGCCCTGGTGCCAGCGTTACCACGGAAGAAGCCTGGTTGGAGTCTGGTTGTTGGAGGGGGAAACCGACTGTCTCCCCTTTGGCTAAACTGCCCTGTTGCTGGGGGACAGGACCGACTGTCCCTACCCCCTGTGCTGTAAGTGCAGAGACCACGGTCCCATCTGCACAGTTGTGGGGCTTACTGTCTCCCCCTGGTGCGTTAAGCTGCCGCTGGGGAGAGGGGGTAACGAGCTCCTCTCCCATACATACTTCCAGCCGCTGGGGAGGGCGACCGACCGCCTCCGCTCCCAATACAGTGTCCTGCTGCTGGGGAAAGGAGACTGGGCTCTCTATTCCCTGTAGGACACTCTGCCGCTGGGGGACAGGACCGACTGTCTCTGCCCCCTGTAACTCCGCCTGCCGCTGGGGAATGGAGACTAGGCTCCCAATTCCCAAAAAATCATGCTGCTGCTGGGGGGCAGGAACAACTACCTCTGCCCCCTGTAACTCAGCCTGCCGCTGGGGAGGGAGGCCGCTGCTCTCCTCTCCCTGCACTTCACACTGCCTTCCCGGCATATCACTCTGCTGCTGGGGGGCAGGAACAACTACCTCTGCCCCCTGTAACTCAGCCTGCCGCTGGGGAGGGAGGCCGCTGCTCTCCTCTCCCTGCACTTCACACTGCCGCTGGGGAATGGAGACTGGGCTCCCACTGTCCCGCAACCGTAACCTCCGATGGAGGCTCCACCCAACGTGGCAGCTGACCGTCACCTTCTGCCCGGTATAGTAGGGTCTTAGAGACTAGATTCCTCACGAACTTCACGTATTTCTCAGCTGGATTGGGTCCGAAGAAGTTCAGCCGCAACCACATCATACGGTCAAATTCCTCCACAGAGTATCTGTACTCCACTGCTGGTTCCATCCTGGTGCTTTTAGGGTCGCTGTACTGAGACATGCGTTGCCCTTAAGTTGTAAAATCCAAAGAAATGGTGTCTCCTGTAGCTGTCCTTCTGGCTGTAGGAACGATCCCGCTGCTTGCCACCAATGTAACGGACCCGTTTCAGGCAGACAAGGGGTTAAAATCCGTTTAGGCGATATGCCCCTTTCCGAGAGACAGGCACAGCTACTGCAGAACACCAACCTCCCGAACTGGATACAAAATAGCACTCCAAACTGGAACCTCGCAAATAGCTGCCGGCAGACGAACAGGAAAAGGATCCAGTCAGCTTACACTCCTGGCAATCAGTCTCCAACAGCATACAGGGAATCCCCCCAATAACGAGACAAGGCTCCGTCTTGAGGGTCAAGCAGTGATCTGATGTGCTGGCACACCCAGCCTGGTTTTTATTACAGTTTGTTGCAGATACAACATATCCCCACAATGCATCATGGTTTCCTCCCCTCTGTCCCGGAGACGACCGAAGACAATCCAATTATCTCTCAGGACAAAGGGGAGATCACCAATACACATGTGGAGACAACAGGACAGGAATCACCACCCAAACACACAATGGCACACCCCCACAGCAAACACAGACATTTAACATATCCCCAGATAGCTCAAGTCTGAGTGCATATCATTAGGTGAATGGCACTCAGAATACACGAATACAATAATATTAGCTATCTGGGTGCCCTCACATAACATACAATTTAACCGAACGCATAATAACATAAAATACAATTCTACAGACAGATTTAAGCCGTGCGGCCGGTCTGTCTTCTCCTTTAAAGTTACTATGGGCCATAATCCTGAGGCAAGAGGCTTTTAAACAGCCCCCTCCAAAACCCAGTGGCGAGGTTGGTTTCGCCACAACCCTTATTGGACAGTACGTCCTGAAGGTGAGGACCCCTAGATCTCTCCCTCAGGCGTCTATCTAGACGTACAGCAAGGGACATAGCTGCTTCCAATGACTCAGGGATTTCATGAAAAGCCAATGCGTCCTGCAGCCTCTCAGAGAGACCCTGGCAGAATTAGCTACGGAGAGCAGGATCGTTCCACTCTATGTCCGTAGCCCATCTCCTAAATTCTGAGCAATAGGTCTCCACAGAACGTTCTCCCTGCCGCAAACTCCGTAACTTGGTCTCGGCCTGAGAGATCCGATCCGGGTCATCATAGATAAGACCCAAGGCTCTAAAGAATTAATCTACCGACCGGAGGGACGGTGATCTGGGCGGCAGAGAAAAAGCCCAAAATTGGGCGTCCTCTTTAAGTAATGAAATAATCATACCCACACGTTGACACTCATCACCAGAAGAGTATGGACGCAGCCTAAAGTATAATTTACATGATTCCCTGAACCGAATGAAATTGTCACTACCCCCGGAAAACCTGTCCGGGAGGGCTACCTTTGGTTCAGGACAGGCCTGGAACCCACCACCGGAACCAGCAGCCTGTGGACTCTGAATCTGCAAGACCGTCGCGCAGAGGTCTGCTACCTCCAAAGTCAGATTCTGCAGCAGTTCGACCAGTGCAGTCATAGCATCCATAGCTGCACAGATCAGAACAAAAAATGGCGGTATTGGCTCAGGATAATGTCACGGATGTAGTAGGGGAGAACACCAAAAGACAACAAGAAGGAAGGGAAAAGACACTAGGCCTCACTGCTAGGGAAGGAAAAGGGTCACCACCTATAAATCCTGCTCCTGGCCCTAACTCCTATCCATATGGGCACCTCCTGATGGTAGAGATGCCTATACACAGGAACCTAGAAAACCCTGGTGGCCCTCGGATACCTTAATGGTAATGACAGGGCAGAGACACCCCGCTCCTTCCCTGGTGAAGGAACCAGCGTCTCGCTGAGGCCTAGCAAACAACAAAGATGGGGGGGAATACAAAATACAACAAGCGGAACACTTAACTTCTGAGGCTGATGGATGAACAGGACTTGAACTAGAACCAAACTCCAGCTCCTCCAAAAACCAAATGAAGCTATCCAGAGCAAGGAGTGATGGGTGATGTCAGACTAAATAGCGTGAGGTGAAGGTCACATGATCCACACCTGAACAAGAGGTGCGGACATACCAGCAACACACAGACAAAGTGAAACCAAAAGAGGCCGTCCGATCACTAATGTGCAGATAATCTCTCAGACCTTCTAGGACCTGTCACCGGTGCGACAGTTCCTCAGGAAACCTGCTGCAGGCCCCAAGAGAAGTGCAAGAGGTCTCATCCAGCAGTAGCCCAAAGATGGAGTCCACCCCTCCGGCTGCCCAACGTGATCCCTACACTGCCTGCACCTTGTACCTGTAGGTACACGGATACTGCCGGAGACCGGCTCATACTATTCTGTATAAGACTGCACAGAGCCAGCTCTGCTACATCCAGAATCTCCTCAGAGTCTGTAAAACCTAATGTAATATCGATGATGTTCAGTGTGAAACTGCTGAGATCAGAGGAGAAATAACTACAACCGGAGCGGGTGACGTCAGAAGACAGGATGACATCACAGGACTTATCTTCACTGCTGCAGACAGCGCACACAGCTCATTATCAGCAGTCACCAGACACACGTCACAGAACCGCGAGCACACGCAACAACCCCAGAACACGCTATCTGATCACACTGCACAGAACCAGCCCTCACACCCCGTATACACACTGCACAGAACCAGCACTCATACCCTGTATATACACTGCACAGAACCGCGAGCACACGCAACAACCCCAGAACACGCTATCTGATCACACTGCACAGAACCAGCACTCATACCCCGTATATACACTGCACAGAACCAGCTCTCATACCCCGTATATACACTGCACAGAACCAGCTCTCATACCCCGTATATACACTGCACAGTACCAGCCCTCATACCCCGTATATACACTGCACAGAACCAGCTCTCATACCCCGTATATACACTGCACAGAACCAGCTCTCATACCCGTATATACACTGCACAGTACCAGCTCTCATACCCCGTATATACACTGCACAGTACCAGCACTCATACCCCGTATATACACTGCACAGTACCAGCTCTCATACCCCGTATATACACTGCACAGAACCAGCTCTCATACCCGTATATACACTGCACAGAACCAGCTCTCATACCCCGTATATACACTGCACAGAACCAGCACTCATACCCCGTATATACACTGCACAGAACCAGCTCTCATACCCCGTATATACACTGCACAGAACCAGCACTCATACCCGTATATACACTGCACAGAACCAGCTCTCATACCCCGTATATACACTGCACAGAACCAGCACTCATACCCCGTATATACACTGCACAGAACCAGCCCTCATACCCCGTATATACACTGCACAGAACCAGCACTCATACCCTGTATATACACTGCACAGAACCAGCACTCATACCCTGTATATACACTGCACAGTACCAGCTCTCATACCCGTATATACACTGCACAGTACCAGCTCTCATACCCCGTATATACACTGCACAGTACCAGCACTCATACCCCGTATATACACTGCACAGTACCAGCTCTCATACCCCGTATATACACTGCACAGAACCAGCTCTCATACCCGTATATACACTGCACAGAACCAGCTCTCATACCCCGTATATACACTGCACAGAACCAGCACTCATACCCCGTATATACACTGCACAGAACCAGCTCTCATACCCGTATATACACTGCACAGTACCAGCTCTCATACCCCGTATATACACTGCACAGTACCAGCACTCATACCCCGTATATACACTGCACAGTACCAGCTCTCATACCCCGTATATACACTGCACAGAACCAGCTCTCATACCCGTATATACACTGCACAGAACCAGCTCTCATACCCCGTATATACACTGCACAGAACCAGCACTCATACCCCGTATATACACTGCACAGAACCAGCTCTCATACCCCGTATATACACTGCACAGAACCAGCACTCATACCCGTATATACACTGCACAGAACCAGCTCTCATACCCCGTATATACACTGCACAGAACCAGCTCTCATACCCCGTATATACACTGCACAGAACCAGCTCTCATACCCGTATATACACTGCACAGAACCAGCACTCATACCCCGTATATACACTGCACAGAACCAGCACTCATACCCCGTATATACACTGCACAGAACCAGCACTCATACCCCGTATATACACTGCACAGAACCAGCTCTCATACCCCGTATATACACTGCACAGAACCAGCTCTCATACCCCGTATATACACTGCACAGAACCAGCTCTCATACCCCGTATATACACTGCACAGAACCAGCCCTCATACCCCGTATACACACTGCACAGTACCAGCACTCATACCCCGTATATACACTGCACAGTACCAGCACTCATACCCCGTATACACACTGCACAGTACCAGCACTCATACCCCGTATACACACTGCACAGTACCTTCTCCTGTCCGGTATATACACTGCACAGTACCAGCACTCATACCCCGTATATACACTGCACAGAACCAGCTCTCATACCCCGTATATACACTGCACAGAACCAGCACTCATACCCGTATATACACTGCACAGAACCAGCACTCATACCCCGTATATACACTGCACAGAACCAGCTCTCATACCCCGTATATACACTGCACAGAACCAGCTCTCATACCCGTATATACACTGCACAGAACCAGCACTCATACCCCGTATATACACTGCACAGAACCAGCTCTCATACCCCGTATATACACTGCACAGAACCAGCTCTCATACCCGTATATACACTGCACAGAACCAGCTCTCATACCCCGTATATACACTGCACAGAACCAGCCCTCATACCCCGTATATACACTGCACAGAACCAGCTCTCATACCCTGTATATACACTGCACAGAACCAGCTCTCATACCCTGTATATACACTGCACAGAACCAGCTCTCATACCCCGTATATACACTGCACAGAACCAGCACTCATACCCCGTATATACACTGCACAGAACCAGCTCTCATACCCCGTATATACACTGCACAGAACCAGCACTCATACCCCGTATATACACTGCACAGAACCAGCACTCATACCCCGTATATACACTGCACAGAACCAGCTCTCATACCCCGTATATACACTGCACAGAACCAGCACTCATACCCCGTATATACACTGCACAGAACCAGCTCTCATACCCCGTATATACACTGCACAGAACCAGCACTCATACCCCGTATATACACTGCACAGAACCAGCACTCATACCCCATATATACACTGCACAGAACCAGCACTCATACCCCGTATATACACTGAACAGTACCAGCACTCATACCCCGTATATACACTGCACAGAACCAGCTCTCATACCCCGTATATACACTGCACAGAACCAGCACTCATACCCCGTATATACACTGCACAGAACCAGCACTCATACCCCGTATATACACTGAACAGTACCAGCACTCATACCCCGTATATACACTGCACAGAACCAGCTCTCATACCCCGTATATACACTGCACAGAACCAGCTCTCATACCCCGTATATACACTGCACAGAACCAGCTCTCATACCCCGTATATACACTGCACAGAACCAGCTCTCATACCCCGTATATACACTGCACAGAACCAGCTCTCATACCCCGTATATACACTGCACAGAACCAGCTCTCATACCCCGTATATACACTGCACAGAACCAGCTCTCATACCCCGTATATACACTGCACAGAACCAGCTCTCATACCCCGTATATACACTGCACAGAACCAGCACTCATACCCCGTATATACACTGCACAGAACCAGCACTCATACCCCGTATATACACTGCACAGTACCAGCACTCATACCCCGTATATACACTGCACAGAACCAGCACTCATACCCCGTATATACACTGCACAGAACCAGCTCTCATACCCCGTATATACACTGCACAGAACCAGCACTCATACCCCGTATATACACTGCACAGAACCAGCACTCATACCCCGTATATACACTGCACAGAACCAGCTCTCATACCCCGTATATACACTGCACAGAACCAGCTCTCATACCCCGTATATACACTGCACAGTACCAGCACTCATACCCCGTATATACACTGCACAGAACCAGCTCTCATACCCCGTATATACACTGCACAGAACCAGCACTCATACCCCGTATATACACTGCACAGTACCAGCACTCATACCCCGTATATACACTGCACAGAACCAGCACTCATACCCCGTATATACACTGCACAGAACCAGCTCTCATACCCCGTATATACACTGCACAGAACCAGCACTCATACCCCGTATATACACTGCACAGAACCAGCACTCATACCCCGTATATACACTGCACAGAACCAGCACTCATACCCCGTATATACACTGCACAGAACCAGCACTCATACCCCGTATATACACTGCACAGAACCAGCACTCATACCCCGTATATACACTGCACAGTACCACTTCTCCTGTCCTGTATACTGGGTGTAATCCTCAGTATCTGCTCTTATTCTGTATATATATACACTGCACAGTACCACTTCTCCTGTCCTGTATACCGGGTGTAATCCTCAGTATCTGCTCTTATTCTGTATATATATACACTGCACAGTACCACTTCTCCTGTCCTGTATACCGGGTGTAATCCTCAGTATCTGCTCTTATTCTGTATATATATACACTGCACAGTACCACTTCTCCTGTCCTGTATACCGGGCAGTGTCGGACTGGGGTACCTAGGGCCCACCAGTAAAATTTATTTTGGGGGCCCACCATACAGATACATTCAAATATAATAAATAATCTAACAAGTTTTTTATATGAACATAGGCTAGTTGAGGTGCTGTACATTGAATATATGTATGAAATCCAGTAAGTCTACTGTGTTATATGCCATTTGTGCAGGGGGTGGGAGACTAGGGGCCCACTTTGCTCAGGGGCCCACCGGGGGTTTCCCCTGTACCCCTGTGGGCCAGTCCGAGCCTGATACCGGGTGTAATCCTCAGTATCTGCTCTTATTCTGTATATATACACTGCACAGTACCACTGCTCCTGTCCTGTATACTGGGTGTAATCCTCAGTATCTGCTCTTATTCTGTATATATACACTGCACAGTACCACTTCTCCTGTCCTGTATACTGGGTGTGATCCTCAGTATCTGCTCTTATTCTGTATAATATACACTGCACAGTACCACTTCTCCTGTCCTGTATACTGGGTGTGATCCTCAGTATCTGCTCTTATTCTGTATATATATACACTGCACAGTACCACTTCTCCTGTCCTGTATACTGGGTGTAATCCTCAGTATCTGCTCTTATTCTGTATATATACACTGCACAGTACCACTTCTCCTGTCCTGTATACGGGTGTAATCCTCAGTATCTGCTCTTATTCTGTATATATACACTGCACAGTACCACTTCTCCTGTCCTGTATACTGGTGTAATCCTCAGTATCTGCTCTTATTCTGTATATATATACACTGCACAGTACCACTTCTCCTGTCCTGTATACCGGGTGTAATCCTCAGTATCTGCTCTTATTCTGTATATATACACTGCACAGTACCACTTCTCCTGTCCTGTATACTGGGTGTAATCCTCAGTATCTGCTCTTATTCTGTATATATATACACTGCACAGTACCACTTCTCCTGTCCTGTATACTGGGTGTAATCCTCAGTATCTGCTCTTATTCTGTATATATACACTGCACAGTACCACTTCTCCTGTCCTGTATACTGGGTGTAATCCTCAGTATCTGCTCTTATTCTGTATATAATACACTGCACAGTACCACTTCTCCTGTCCTGTATACCTGGGTGTAATCCTCAGTATCTGCTCTTATTCTGTATATATACACTGCACAGTACCACTTCTCCTGTCCTGTATACTCGGGTGTAATCCTCAGTATCTGCTCTTATTCTGTATATATATACACTGCACAGTACCACTTCTCCTGTCCTGTATACTGGTGTAATCCTCAGTATCTGCTCTTATTCTGTATATATACACTGCACAGTACCACTTCTCCTGTCCTGTATACTGGGTGTAATCCTCAGTATCTGCTCTTATTCTGTATATATATACACTGCACAGTACCACTTCTCCTGTCCTGTATACTGGGTGTAATCCTCAGTATCTGCTCTTATTCTGTATATATACACTGCACAGTACCACTTCTCCTGTCCTGTATACTGGGTGTAATCCTCAGTATCTGCTCTTATTCTGTATATATACACTGCACAGTACCACTTCTCCTGTCCTGTATACTGGGTGTAATCCTCAGTATCTGCTCTTATTCTGTATATATATACACTGCACAGTACCACTTCTCCTGTCCTGTATACTGGGTGTAATCCTCAGTATCTGCTCTTATTCTGTATATATATACACTGCACAGTACCACTTCTCCTGTCCTGTATACTGGGTGTAATCCTCAGTATCTGCTCTTATTCTGTATATATACACTGCACAGTACCACTCCTCCTGTCCTGTATACCGGGTGTAATCCTCAGTATCTGCTCTTATTCTGTATATATACACTGCACAGTACCACTTCTCCTGTCCTGTATACCGGGTGTAATCCTCAGTATCTGCTCTTATTCTGTATATATACACTGCACAGTACCACTTCTCCTGTCCTGTATACTGGGTGTAATCCTCAGTATCTGCTCTTATTCTGTATATATATACACTGCACAGTACCACTTCTCCTGTCCTGTATACTGGGTGTAATCCTCAGTATCTGCTCTTATATACACTGCACAGTACCACTTCTCCTGTCCTGTATACTGGGTGTAATCCTCAGTATCTGCTCTTATTCTGTATATATACACTGCACAGTACCACTTCTCCTGTCCTGTATACCGGGTGTAATCCTCAGTATCTGCTCTTATTCTGTATATATACACTGCACAGTACCACTTCTCCTGTCCTGTATACTGGGTGTAATCCTCAGTATCTGCTCTTATTCTGTATATATACACTGCACAGTACCACTTCTCCTGTCCTGTATACTGGGTGTAATCCTCAGTATCTGCTCTTATTCTGTATATACACTGCACAGTACCACTTCTCCTGTCCTGTATACTGGGTGTAATCCTCAGTATCTGCTCTTATTCTGTATATATACACTGCACAGTACCACTTCTCCTGTCCTGTATACTGGGTGTAATCCTCAGTATCTGCTCTTATTCTGTATATATACACTGCACAGTACCACTTCTCCTGTCCTGTATACTGGGTGTAATCCTCAGTGTGCAGGAGCCAGTGGTCGGGTGTGGTTGTGTCTGGAGGAGCTCCTGCTAATTGCTGACAGACTTCCAGGGATTTTTCCATCTATCCCAGCCCAGGCCCTGCCTCTCTCTCCCCAGGGAGGTGGTGGGGTCCTGGGCTATGAAGCGACTCAAGACCCAGGATCCTGCTTCCCGGGGTAGGCCGGCGGGAGGTAGGGGAGGTGAGCTACCGGCCTCAGTTCCATCTTCCGCCCCGGGGGTCAGAAGATCCAGCAGGAGTCGTGGTGCAGCGGCCCCTGCAGCCCCCGGAGGTGAAGCCGTGTCCATCGCCGGCGGTTCCAGGAGGGCGGACAGTAGCCCTCCAAGAGGTACGCGGAGTGCTCCTGGGGATGGGCTGGTTCCGGTTGAGGCTGACTGGGGCAACATGAAGCCCCGGGAACTAATCGCCGTTTACAGCTCCCGGATCACGGCCTACCTCCAGGAGTTCGAGGAGGAGAATAGGACCCTCAGGATGGTGAGGGAGAAACTAAGGCTTGAGAGGGGGAAGGTGGACAAAGCGGCCAGAAAAAACAGGCCGGAAATAACAAGAAAAGTAAAAGGCTTAAAAGAAATTATTAAAGAGCTGCAGGAAAGAATGGGGGCCATTCTGGAGAACAGTGGCCCCTTTAAGGAGAAGCTCATGAACGACAAAAGGTTCAATGAAATGGCTGGAAGCCGTGAGCAGCAAGAAGATGACTCCTCTAGTGAGGAGGAAGAGTCGGACATGGGGGGGCAACCTGCGGAAACTGGCATCACCGCAGAGCAGGTGTGCCTGCCCCCCACTAGTTCCGATGAGGAAATAGACTTCAGTGAGAGCAGCGGAGTTGGGGGGCAGCTTATGGCCGAGATACGCCACCTGGAGTCCCCCAAAATTCGTGAGGACATTTGTTTTGGTGATGAATTACCGGAAGATGAGCCAATAGGAAAGAAGAGAAAGGCAAAGACATTAAATCCAGAGGTGAGGTATGTCTATGTGACCCACCCTGCGTGCCCGGGGCCGGCTGCAAAGCCAGCTCAGGGCACGAACCCCACCATCCTCCCTGGCCCGGTCTCTGCTGTGGGACCGGTGCGTAGGAGTGGGGAGAAAGATGTGGTAAAGATGGCGCAGGACGCCGTCCCTGTTTGCGGTAACAGGGGCGGTGAGGAGAAGCAGGAGGGGCCAGACAGGAAGGCTCCCGGGGCGAGTGGCGAGGGGGGCATGGTTGGTGGTCGGGTGGCTCCGCCCGCCTCTGCTGGGGCACTGGACAGGTGCCGGGTGGAGGTGCGGCGGGGCGATGTGGCTGCCACTGCCCCCCTTGCGGAGGTCGTTGCCGGGATCCCTGTCCTGGGGTCTGCGTCCTCTGCCCCGGTCTGCTTCGCCGCTCCCGTGCGCCCTGCAGTCCCCCCTGTCGGTTTTGGCATGGCAGTGGGGGACGGGGGTCCGGGGGTGGTGGGGATGGCTGTGGGTGGAGAGGGTGCGGCCGCGGGTACAGCGGTGTCCCGATCCGGAGTTGCAGGGGGGGGGTGCGAGGTGGCTGCCTCCGCCCCTCCCAAGTTGTATGCCCGGGTCCTTGCCAGGGTTCCAGTCTCCTCTGCCCCGGTCTGCTCCGCTTCGGTCCCTTCCGCTGGTATTGTCGTGACGGCGGGGAGTGGAGGCGCAGTGGGAGTGGTCCGGGGTGGAGGGGGTGGGGCTTCGGATACCCACAAAGGGGCTCAGAGCAGCGTGTCTGTAGGCAGAGAGGGAGGGGGCGGTCCTGATGCGAGTGTGGTGTGCACCGCCCCTCCCTCCTGCACTGTCCGTCAAGTGGATAAGGCCGGCGTGGCTGGGACCAGTGGTTCTACAGCCTGCCGGCCCGAAAAATCAGGAAAGACTGTTAACAATGTGTCCAGCAAGGAAATGATGGACAAAACAAATAAAGTGACCTCTGTCCCCTCTGGCCCAGCAGTGTGTGTGGGTGGAGGGGAGAGTGCGGTAGTGGCCACTGAAGAAGTGGTCACTTGTGTAAATACAGTTTTTGTTAGTGGTGTTGCCCCGGGCCCTGATGGAGGGGTGAATGTTGGAGGTCGGCCGGCCACTGTACAAGTGGCCGGTGCGCCTCATGTGGCCCCTTCAGAGGGGTCTGGAGTGACACCTGCTGTAGATAGGTCTGGGGGGGGTGGGGGTGGGCCCGGTCCGGCTGCCCCTCCTGCGTCGGTTACGCCTGGCAGAAGTTATGCTGGTGTGGTCGCCGGCGCAGGGGGGGAGGGGCGGTCCCCATTGTCCTCCCCATTACCAATGTCTGGTGACGGTAACTTGCAGCGGCAACTTCTAGAGGCTCTTAGGAGAGGGGAGAATTCCATTACAGTAGGGGGGCAGCAGGTGGATCTATCCTTCTGGATAGACAGGCATGGCCTGCGTGCCTTCCGAGAGCAAGGCGGGGGCGAGACCACCTGGTCCTCACCCACAACCGGCCCTGGGTCAGCCAGACGGAATGTTGTCTGTCTGAAATGGAGAGGCAATGAAGCGTGCCCTACCAGGAAGAGGGTGGCGGAGCTTCTCTTTCAGATGGGCATCAGGGCATGTGACATCTTTGCCCTGATACATCCGTATGGCACCCGGGAGTTTGATGTCAGTTTTGCCCGGCCAGAGGGTCTTGAACTTTTCTGGTCTGGGTATGAACTGGCAAAAGACCAGCCGGACTGGCAGGGGTTTTTTTGTGCAAGCGATAACCCGCCAGAATGAGGTCAAGAAGGTGACCGTTCTGACCCGTAATGAGTCACTTTCTTGTGTTGACATCTTGACCTGGTTGAGCAGGTACGGGGACGTCCAGGGTCTTCCTAGCAAGAACCTGGATGAGTTTGGCATCTGGTCGGGTGCCTGGACGTTTCAGATTAAGTTGAAACATTCAGGGGGGTCGGTTTCCCACATACCGTCATCTGCTTTCCTTGGTCGGGATAGGATCATGGTGTTCTACAGGGGGCAGCCTAAGCTGTGTTACAAGTGCGGCAGCCCTTCGCACTTCAGCGCCAGCTGCCGAGTGCAGAGGTGCGCGTTGTGCGGGGGTGAAGGCCATCTAGCTGCATCTTGTGGGCAGATTAGATGCAACCTGTGTGGTGAGCTAGGGCACCCGTTCAGTCGTTGCCCTCGCTCTGTCGCCAACGTGGCTCGTGCACGCGCAGAGGCGAGCCGGGAGGCCCCCACTGCCGAGGCGAGTGCTGGCGAAGGCGACAGGGCAGTGGGGTCGATGAAGAGAAAAGAAAGCCCGTCCCAGCAGAGACGGAGGGAGAGGCGTCAAATGGAGAGGGGGCAGGTGGAACCCCCTCCTGGGGTGATGCCTGTGCCCTCCCAAGAGAATGCCTCTCCTAGAGCTGAGACCCTGGGGGATATCGAGGTGAATGAGGAACTCACGAGACTAGACCGTTCCGAGGTGACTCTGTCCTCTTGCTACGAGAGTGCAACAGAGGAGAGTGAGACAGAGTCTAAAAGAACAAGAAGGAAACGTCTGACCAAAAAAAGATCTAGCCCGGCTAGAGTGCCTGTGGAAGGCAAAGCCAGCTCCCCCCTGGACCTCTCTAATCCTGACTCTCTTCCCCTGGATCTTTCCAACCGGTACCTCACCTTGGATGAGATCTCTTCTTCCGGGGAGGAGGTTGAAGGTGGGGAGCCGGAGGGGCAAGAGAAGGAGCCTCTGGAAGGGCCCGCGCCTCCCTCCGGTGAGGATGCAAGGTCCTCGGGAGGTGGGGCGGGTCCAGACGCTGGTAATGGGAATGACAAGGGTGGTGCGAAGGGGGAGGCGGTGGTGACTAATGAGATGGACACCACTGTCTCTCTCAAAAGAGATCGTGCCACCTTAGGGGGTAGCCCCAAGAGGGGTAAGAAAAAGAACAAGAAGGGGAAGGGAAGGAAGAAGGCCGTCTAACTTAATCACTCTGTATGGCGGCACTCACTCCGTTGACGCTGGCGACCATTAATGTCGCCAGTATTAAATCGGATGCGGCTAGGTTTGCAGCCTTTGATTTTCTCAGCCGGGTTGAAGCTGACATTTTATTTTTGCAAGAGACCAGGCTGCCAGATTTGGCGGCTGTGTATAAAGCAAAAAAGGAGTGGAGGCGTGGTCCATCATATTGGTCTCTTGCGGCTGAGCCGTATAGCGGAGTGGCGGTTCTTTTTACCGCACCAGTAGAAAGCCGACGAGTGATTGAGTTAGAAATGGGGAGGTGTTTGATTTTAGATGTCCTCATGAAGGGTCAAGAGCTTCGCCTGATAAACATCTATGGTCCCCAAACCAGGTGGGATCGGAAGCGTCTCTTTATGAGGATCAAACCTTTCCTTTTTACGAGTCGGCAGGTGGTCTTTGGCGGGGACTTTAATACAGTCACAAGGTCCCAAGACCGGGGAGGCGCCAGAAACCGGCTGGCTTATGATAGTGTATCCCTGAATAGCATAGCTAGCGAGGCTCGCCTGGTGGATGTCCACATTAGGCACACCCCAGGCCACGGTGGTTTCACTTATTATAGAGGTAGTCAGATTAGGTCTAGAATAGACAGGTTTTATTTAAAGGAGGAGACTACTTTTTCACCTTTAGAGGTGGTAGAGGTGGAATTCTCTGATCACTGTATGATTATGTTCTCTTTGAATGTTGCAGAATCCCCCCAAATGGGAAGAGGCTATTGGAAGCTAAATTCGGCCCTCCTGGAGGAAGCAGAGGTGAGACAATCCTTTAAGGACTTCCTTCAGAGTCAGGTAGAGTTGCTGGATCTTTGTGACACTAAGTCTGAGTGGTGGGAGATATTCAAAGATCGGGTGGCAAAATTCTTCCGCCAGCTCTCGAGCCTCAGGTCCCTGGACAGGTACCGCTTGTATCAGGGTCTGAGGAGGAAACTCGAACAACTGGTCTCGACTGGAGGTAGCCGAGAGGATATCTCCAGGGTGAAATCTTTGCTTAAGAGGTGCCAGTACGATAGACACACATCTTTGGTTTTTGAGAGGGATTTCGGGAAGTACCGCTCGCCCGACCCTTACAGAAACTGTAAGATGTCAGTGAAAAGTAAGTTGGTGACGGGACTGGTCGATGGTACGGGATCTCTGGATAGGTCCAGATCAGGGATCTTGGAAATCGTCAAGTCCTTCTACTCGTGCCTCTTGAGGAAGAAGGATCTGAATCGGGACAGGATTTCGGCTTTCCTGGCTGAAACCATCCCTGAGTCAAGAGTAGACCTCTCTCTTGGCGTTTTGATAGAAGAAATCAGAGAAGAGGAAGTCAGCCTGGCGATCGAAGGGCTTGCCCTAAAGAAGTCGCCAGGCCCGGATGGCTTAACATCCGAGTTTTATAAGACCTTTAAGGACTCCTTGGTTCCCCTCTTGACTAAGGTATTCAATGAGTGCCTTTCCTCGGGTGCTCTGCCGAAGTCAATGAGGAGGTCAGCTCTGATCCTTATATCAAAGGGTAAAGATCCGAGCCGTATTGAGAATTGGCGTCCCATAGCGCTTCTCAATACGGACAGAAAGATCCTGGCCAAGATACTGTTTAAACGGTTGGTGCAGTTTGCGCCCCGGCTCCTTTCGGAGACCCAACATTGCTCAGTTCCAGGCCGAAGCACGTTTAGTGCTGTGCTCGGTGTCCGAGAGGCAGTGGAGCAGAGTAGGGCGGGTAACTGGAAGGGGTACATGCTGGCTTTAGATCAGGCAAAGGCTTTTGATCGGGTTGACCACGAGTACCTCTGGGCAGTCCTTCTGAAATATGGCCTGCCGGGGGGGTTTGTCGATTGGTTAAAGATCTTGTATGCAGGGGCAGAGAGTTTCCCTCTGGTGAACGGTTGGTCTGGCAGCCCTTTTGAGGTCGGGTCTGGAGTCCGCCAGGGTTGTCCATTGAGCCCGCTCTTATACGTGTTTGCGATTGATCCTTTTATTAGGAGGATTGATCGAGGACCGTTGGCGGGAGTCAGGATGAGTCTGGAGGAGCCGGAAGCCACTCTGAGGGTGGTGGCGTATGCCGATGACGTCACTGTTTTCGTGTCCTCGGGAGGGGAGGCGGAATACGTGATGTCGGAGGTAGAACGCTACTCGGAAGTTTCCGGGTCCGTGATTAACCGGGATAAGTGTGAGAGTCTCTGGCTGGGAGGGGGTGATCCATCTTTCGGTCTCCCGGACACCCTCCCAGAGCCCCAGTCGTCAGCCAAAGTCCTAGGCGTTCAATTCGGCCATGGGGATTATCCCACCCAAAATTGGGACAGCAGGCTCACGATCGCCGCTCAGAAGGTTGACCAGTGGAAGGGTTGGTCTTTGACCCTCAGGGAAAGGGTGAACCTGATCAAGACTTACCTTCTCCCTTTGCTTATCTATTTGGCCAGTGTATGTGTCTTGCCAGAACCTCTCTGGACTCGGGTTTACAGTCTGTTCTTTCAACTGTTATGGGGGAATAGGCTGAACCTAGTCAAGAGAGAGGTGACATACCGTACGAGGAGATTAGGGGGGTTGGGTATGGTCAACCCAGTGGTGTTCCTCGTGAACACCTTTGTTAAGATCAACCTGGCAAACCTCTGGAAAGAGAGGGCTCCTCCGTGGGTAGTCTCTTGCAGGGGTTGGTTTCGGCCTTTCTTCCAGGAGTGGGAGACAGGAGGGCAAGTGAAGGATTTGCGTACACCTCACGGATATCTTCCGGCTTATGTCACCCCGATTCTGAAGGTGATCCGCCGGTGGGGTTTGGGAGTGAGGGAAATCAAGACCCAGTCAAGGAGATCCCTTGACGAGAGGGTCTTGTTGACCCACTTCCGAAAGCCCCTGGCCCTTAAGGATTGCCCAAGCCGGGATCTAGACAGGGGTTTACAGTTGTTAAATTCGGCAAGGATCCCCTTGAAGTTTTGGGACTTGGCTTGGCGCTGCTTTCACGGGAAGCTGTATGTAAGGGGCAACTTGAGGTATAGGAACTCTGATGAAAGGGGTTGTCCCCGGGAGGAGTGTGGCGACATACTGGAAAGTATGGAGCACTTCCTGCTTCAGTGTCCCTTTAATACAGAGGTATACAAACGGGTGGGCGCATCCATTGGCTGGCCTAGGCTAGCCAACCTCTCCTATGCGGAATGGGCTTATGGAGCATTCAAAGGTTTGGGAAGAAGGGACCCATGCACAGCTTTTGTAGTTAGCATAGTGGTCAGGTACTTCACATGGAACGCACGGTGTTTAGTTTCAACCCAGCAGAAAGTCCTCCCTGTGGAAGAAGTGTGTAGGAACATTCTAGGTGACCTGGCGAAGGTTCGCTCTCTTGAGTGCGAGAAGGTGGGTACGGATGGGGTCTCTTACCTCTGGAGAGGCTTCACCTTTGATGTGCCTTAGCCTCAGTAGCACTTTTCCTGGTGTTGGGCTGAGGCTTTCACATTAGGTTTTTGTTTTGTATTTAAGATGAGTTTTTGAAGAAAGGTTTGCAAATGACTGAACTTGGGCCTTCGGGTGGATTTTAATATTGGTTTGTATAGATAGATATGGTTGTTATAAGATGTATATATTGTATGATAGGGTAAGTGGGGTGTAGTTAGGTTGGGTGGGATGGGGTGGGGGGGGGGGTTCATATTTATTTATTTATTTTTCGTGTGGGGAGGCCTGCATCCAGCCCTGGACTATGCGGACATAGGAGGACATGAGGCGAGGGGCTGGGTGTGGGTGGTGGAGGAAGGGCTGGCCTCATGGAGGGACAAGAGGCGGAGGTTGGCCCTGGGTGAAGGTGATGGGATAGATAGATTGGTAGGGTTAGTATAGGTTTGTTTTTGTTTTTCTCATATGTGTGTGTATACCCAAAAAAAAAATAAAAAAATAAAAAAATATATACAAAAAAAAAAAATACAAAAAAATATATATATATTAAAAAAAAAAAAATAAATGATTTTTATTTGATATTTTTAGTATGATTATTTATTGTGACAAGTTGTCTTTTTTTTCTGTTAGAAACAATTTGTATAAATTTGTATATAGTCGGGGTTCAGCCGGATCGGATGTTTACGTTAGGCTAGGTTTCATTTTCTCTTTTTAGTAGGTATGAATGAGATAGTATGCATGGAGCTGGGCCAGGAGGGTAAGTGTATATACTTGTTTTATATATTGTTTGGAAATTTTATGGCAAATTTTTTGTATTTTTGTATAAAATTAAAAAGAGTTCCTCAGTATCTGCTCTTATTCTGTATATATACACTGCACAGTACCACTTCTCCTGTCCTGTATACTGGGTGTAATCCTCAGTATCTGCTCTTATTCTGTATATATATACACTGCACAGTACCACTTCTCCTGTCCTGTATACCGGGTGTAATCCTCAGTATCTGCTCTTATTCTGTATATATACACTGCACAGTACCACTTCTCCTGTCCTGTATACTGGGTGTAATCCTCAGTATCTGCTCTTATTCTGTATATATATACACTGCACAGTACCACTTCTCCTGTCCTGTATACTGGGTGTAATCCTCAGTATCTGCTCTTATTCTGTATATATACACTGCACAGTACCACTTCTCCTGTCCTGTATACTGGGTGTAATCCTCAGTATCTGCTCTTATTCTGTATATATATACACTGCACAGTACCACTTCTCCTGTCCTGTATACCGGGTGTAATCCTCAGTATCTGCTCTTATTCTGTATATATATACACTGCACAGTACCACTTCTCCTGTCCTGTATACTGGGTGTAATCCTCAGTATCTGCTCTTATTCTGTATATATATACACTGCACAGTACCACTTCTCCTGTCCTGTATACCGGGTGTAATCCTCAGTATCTGCTCTTATTCTGTATATATACACTGCACAGTACCACTTCTCCTGTCCTGTATACTGGGTGTAATCCTCAGTATCTGCTCTTATTCTGTATATATACACTGCACAGTACCACTTCTCCTGTCCTGTATACTGGGTGTAATCCTCAGTATCTGCTCTTATTCTGTATATATACACTGCACAGTACCACTTCTCCTGTCCTGTATACCGGGTGTAATCCTCAGTATCTGCTCTTATTCTGTATATATACACTGCACAGTACCACTTCTCCTGTCCTGTATACCTGGGTGTAATCCTCAGTATCTGCTCTTATTCTGTATATATATACACTGCACAGTACCACTTCTCCTGTCCTGTATACTGGGTGTAATCCTCAGTATCTGCTCTTATTCTGTATATATATACACTGCACAGTACCACTTCTCCTGTCCTGTATACCGGGTGTAATCCTCAGTATCTGCTCTTATTCTGTATATATACACTGCACAGTACCACTTCTCCTGTCCTGTATACTGGGTGTAATCCTCAGTATCTGCTCTTATTCTGTATATATATACACTGCACAGTACCACTTCTCCTGTCCTGTATACTGGGTGTAATCCTCAGTATCTGCTCTTATTCTGTATATATATACACTGCACAGTACCACTTCTCCTGTCCTGTATACTGGGGTGTAATCCTCAGTATCTGCTCTTATTCTGTATATATACACTGCACAGTACCACTTCTCCTGTCCTGTATACTGGGTGTAATCCTCAGTATCTGCTCTTATTCTGTATATATATACACTGCACAGTACCACTTCTCCTGTCCTGTATACCTGGGTGTAATCCTCAGTATCTGCTCTTATTCTGTATATATACACTGCACAGTACCACTTCTCCTGTCCCTGTATACTGGGTGTAATCCTCAGTATCTGCTCTTATTCTGTATATATTACACTGCACAGTACCACTTCTCCTGTCCTGTATACCGGGTGTAATCCTCAGTATCTGCTCTTATTCTGTATATATACACTGCACAGTACCACTTCTCCTGTCCTGTATAC